>NC_079228.1:5480109-5635109 GCF_029633865.1 Lampris incognitus
GATCAGGAAGGAGTCTCCGTGGACTATGATGTTTGCGGGTGACATTGTGATCTGTAGTGAGAGTAGGGTGCAGGTGGAGGAGAGCCTGGAGAGGTGGAGGTGTGCACTGGAGAGAAGAGGAATGAAAGTCAGTAGGAACAAGATGGAATACATATGCGTGAATGAGAGGGAGGACAGTGGAATGGTGAGGATGCAAGGAGTGGAGGTGACGAAGGTGGATGAGTTTAAATACTTGGGGTCAACTGTCCACAGTAACGGGGAGTGCAGGAGAGAGGTGAAGAAGAGAGTGCAGGCAGGGTGGAGTGGGTGGAGAAGAGTGTCAGGAGTGATTTGTGACAGAAGGGTACCAGCAAGAGTTAAAGGGAAGGTTTACAAGATGGTAGTGAGACCAGCTATGTTGTATGGTTTGGAGACAGTGGCACTGATGAAAAGACAGGAGGTGGAGCTGGAGGTGGCAGAGATGAAGATGATAAGATTTTCACTGGGAGTGATGAAGGAGGACAGGATTAGGAAGGAGTATATCAGAGGGACAGCTCAGGTTGGACGGTTTGGAGACAAAGCAAGAGAGGCAAGATTGAGATGGTGTGGACATGTGTAGAGGAGAGATGCTGGGTATACTGGGAGAAGGATGCTGAATATGGAGCTGCCAGGGAAGAGGAGAAGAGGAAGGCCAAAGAGGAGGTTTATGGATGTGGTGAGGGAGTACATGCAGGTGGCTGGTGTGACAGAGGAAGATGCAGAAGACAGGAAGAGATGGAAACGGATGATCTGCTGTGGCGCCCCCCAACAGGAGCCCCCAAAAGTAGTAGTAGTAGTAGTAGTAGTAGTAGTAGTAGTAGTAGTAGTATGTCTAAACAGACTAGATAAGATTTTAATCTTTTGCCATCAGCAGATAAACTCAGGAGCTGTGTAGCATGGTATATCGTGTATCATGCTGTGATATATCATGACATCATATTGTTTAGCATGGTATATTGTGTATCATGCTGTGATATATCATGACATCATATTGTTTAGCATGGTATATTGTGTATCATGCTGTGATATATCATGCCATTATATTGTTTAGCATGGTATATTGTGTATCATGCTGTGATATATCATGACATCATATTGTTTAGCATGGTATATTGTGTATCATGCTGTGATATATCATGACATCATATTGTTTAGCATGGTATATTGTGTATCATGCTGTGATATATCATGCCATTATATTGTTTAGCATGGTATATTGTGTATCATGCTGTGATATATCATGACATCATATTGTTTAGCATGGTATATCATGTATCATGCTGTGATATATCATGCCATTATATTGTTTAGCATGGTATATCGTGTATCATGCTGTGATATATCGTGACATCATACTGTGTAGCATGGTATATCGTGTATCATGCTGTGATATATCGTGACATCATATTGTGTAGCATGGTATATCGTGTATCATGCTGTGATATATCGTGACATCATATTGTGTAGCATGGTATATCGTGTATCATGCTGTGATATATCGTGACATCATACTGTGTAGCATGGTATATCGTGTATCATGCTGTGATATATCATGCCATTATATTGTTTAGCATGGTATATCGTGTATCATGCTGTGATATATCATGACATCATATTGTTTAGCATGGTATATCGTGTATCATGCTGTGATATATCGTGACATCATATTGTGTAGCATGGTATATCGTGTATCATGCTGTGATATATCGTGACATCATATTGTGTAGCATGGTATATCGTGTATCATGCTGTGATATATCATGACATCATATTGTTTAGCATGGTATATCGTGTATCATGCTGTGATATATCATGCCATTATATTGTTTAGCATGGTATATCGTGTATCATGCTGTGATATATCATGACATCATATTGTTTAGCATGGTATATCGTGTATCATGCTGTGATATATCGTGACATCATATTGTGTAGCATGGTATATCGTGTATCATGCTGTGATATATCGTGACATCATATTGTGTAGCATGGTATATCGTGTATCATGCTGTGATATATCGTGACATCATACTGTGTAGCATGGTATATCGTGTATCATGCTGTGATATATCATGCCATTATATTGTTTAGCATGGTATATCGTGTATCATGCTGTGATATATCATGACATCATATTGTGTAGCATGGTATATCGTGTATCATGCTGTGATATATCGTGACATCATATTGTGTAGCATGGTATATCGTGTATCATGCTGTGATATATCGTGACATCATATTGTGTAGCATGGTATATCGTGTATCATGCTGTGATATATCATGACATCATATTGTTTAGCATGGTATATCGTGTATCATGCTGTGATATATCATGCCATTATATTGTTTAGCATGGTATATCGTGTATCATGCTGTGATATATCATGACATCATATTGTTTAGCATGGTATATCGTGTATCATGCTGTGATATATCATGACATCATACTGTGTAGCATGGTATATCGTGTATCATGCTGTGATATATCATGCCATTATATTGGCCCAATGTAATGTACATGTTTTCTCATACAGTGTTTGAGATTTTAACTCCAAATTAGATTTGTTTCATTTTTTGTGCTAACACATAGTATATGCTAAATAAACCAGAGATACTGTCTGTGTCGACGTCAGTCTGCCATTCGCTGTCGATCAGTCAGCTCCGGGATCCAGCTCATGATGATTCTTAACTCTGTTGTGGGAAGTTTGGTTGAAACTTGTTTAAATTCAAAAATCAAGACAGAGCTGATCGAGAGCTCAAGACTACTCTGTGAGTTCTGGTGGACAGACGCTCAGAACACTTTATTCATCCTGGTGGACAGATGCTCAGAACACGGATGAATAAAGTATTCTGATCTGACATGATCTGATCTAAATCTTGCACTAGCACACATCCAGGCTTCACCTTCACTTATTTCTCAGTGGTTGCAGCGTAAACTCTCTGGTTGATCACTTATTTTTTGTGAGAATATTTGGGCGTATTTAAAGTGTGAAACCTTGTTCTCTTACTTTTTTGCAGCTAAAGTAAAAGGGAAGGCTGGAGTTCTCTCACCTTCCACAACAACACTCGTTTAATGCTTTTGCCTCCATAATCAAAGAAGGTGGGATCAGGTCATGTGGACACAGTGTCCACATGACCTGATCCCACCTTCTTTGATCTTCTGACCTGGATTATTGAGCCTGCATCATCAAGACGTTTTGCCTCCATGTTGACCTTCCTCTCCTCCACAGCGGCCCAGCTGAGAAAGGTGCCCTCAAAAAAGCCCGACGGAGAGATCAAACCTTACTCACTAGTGGAGAGAGAAGGTCAGATATGACTCCCCGTGAGATCCATGAGCTCTATAGAGTGTCACGAACAACCATATTCTGGGTTGTTTTCTCATAACGTACATAATTCAGCCACTGTTTGGTAGCAGCACTGTTCACTGCAGTTTGGATTAACCATCACATCTGCTTCACTGGGGCGGCACGGTGGCACAGTGGTTAGTGCAGTCACCTCACAGCAAGAAAGTCCTGGGTTCGAGCCCCGGGGTAGTCCAACCTTGGGGGTCGTCCTGGGTCGTCCTCTGTGTGGAGTTTGCATGTTCTCCCCGTGTCTGTGTGGGTTTCCTCCGGGGGCTCCGGTTTCCTCCCACAGTCCAAACACATGTAGGTCAGGTGACTCAGCCGTACTAAATTGTACCTAGGCTTGTGTGTGTGTGTGTGTGTGTGTGTGTGTGTGTGTGTGTGTGTGTGTGTGTGTGTGTGTGTGTGTGTGTGTGTGTACACGTACATGTTTAGCTATCCTTGTGCGGACCAAACGTCCACACCAGCATAGCTAAACCTGACAGCACCTACCTTGTAAGGAAAAGGGTCTATTTTAGGGTTAGGTTAAGGTTAGGGTAAGGGTTAGGTTAAGGTTAAGGTTGGAGTAAGGGTTAGGGTTAGGTTAAGGTTAAGGGTTAGGATAAGGGTTAAGGTTAGGTTAAGGTTAAGGGTTAGGATAAGGGTTAGGGTTAGGTTAAGGTTAGGGTAAGGGTTAGGGTTAGGTTAAGGTAAGGGTTAGGTTAAGGTTAGGGTAAGGGTTAGGGTTAGGTTAAGGTAAGGGTTAGGTTAAGGTTAGGGTAAGGGTTAGGTTAAGGTTAGGATAAGGGTTAGGGTTAGGTTAGGGTTAAGTTAAGGTAAGGGTTAAGGTAAGGGTTAGGTTAAGGTTGGGGTTGGGTTAGGGTTAGGTTAAGGGTTAGGATAAGGGTTAGGTTAAGGTAAGGGTTAGGTTAAGGTTAGGGTTAGGTTAAGGGTTAGGGTTAGGTTAAGGTAAGGGTTAGGTTAAGGTTAGGGTAAGGGTTAGGGTTAGGTTAAGGTAAGGGTTAGGTTAGGGTAAGGGTTAGGGTTAGGTTAAGGGTTAGGATAAGGGTTAGGGTTAGGCATGTAGTTTACGTGGGTAAGGTTAGGGTTAAGAGCTAGGAAATGAATGTAGTCAATGAGGGGTCCACACAAGGATGGTGAAACAAGACTGTGTGTGTGTGTGTGTGTGTGTGTGTGTGTGTGTGTGTGTGTGTGTGTGTGTGTGTGTGTGTGTGTGTGTGTGTGTGAGCCTTGTGATGGTCTGGCGGTCTGTCCAGGGTGTCTCCCCACCTGTTGCTCAGTGACTACAGGGATAGGATCCAGCATCCCTGTGACTCTGAGAGCAGGATAAGTGGTTCAGATAAGGATGGATGGCTCTCCTTCACTGCAAGTGTGAATATATTTGTCTCCAGAACCACCAGTTTATGGCTTCTTTATTTTTTTACAATTTTTGGGTTTTCTGAAAAACAATTTTCTTCTTGTGGTTTGTTGGTTTCTTTTGTTAATCATTTTATATATTATCCATCCATCATCCAAACCGCTTCTCCTGCTCTCAAGGTCACGGGGATGCTGGAGCCTATCCCAGCAATCACTGGGCGGCAGGTGGGAAGACACCCTGGACAGGCTGCCAGGCCATCATTCATTATTATTTATTTATTAAAATAATGTTTGCTCTCGCATCGTCTTGGTATTTGCTGTGACTTATGCAGCCATTTGTCGCGTGTAGCATTGGAAACATGCACATGAAACAGTGAGTGTGGTTCAGAGTATGTGAAGACCTACTACATCTTAATGGCCGCTGTGGACAGGATGGTGTGAGGTTATGTAAACCCCCCGGCTGGTGTGGGTGTTGCTGGTGTGGGTGTTGCTGGTGTGGGTGTTGCTGGTGTGGGTGTTGCTGGTGTGGGTGTTGCTGGTGTGGGTGTTGCTGGTGTGGGTGTTGCTGGTGTGGGCGTTGCGAACAGTCTCACTGACATCCTTGCCTGTTGTTTGCCTGTACAGCGGTACGCCAGGAACAGAGGGTGCTGCCCTGGCCATTTGTTCACCCCGCCGCCGCCCCCACCTCTCCTCAACGGCCGGCGTCCTCCCAGTGCTCCCGCTCCCTCAGCGTGGGATCATCCCCCAGCAGGACCCCCCCACACCCTGCTCAGCCCCCAGCTCCTCTCCCTGGGGGCTACAGGGGCCAGACTCCCCAGTCCCCCCTCATCGACAGCTGCAGGGAAAAGCGCGCCAGGTAAGTAACCACACTTCAGGCCCCCATCCTGGTTAGCCCTGTGCAGTTAGCTGTGTGGAGACAGCTTCCACAGGGAATGTGCATGCCTGTCTGTCCGTGGCGTGCTCTGCACAGAGGGCAGTCTGCCCGTGGCGTGCTCTGTACAGAGGGCAGTCTGCCCGTGGCGTGCTCTGCACAGAGGGCAGTCTGCCCGTGGCGTGCTCTGCACAGAGGGCAGTCTGCCCGTGGCGTGCTCTGCACAGCGGGCAGTCTGCCCGTGGCGTGCTCTGCACAGAGGGCAGTCTGCCCGTGGCGTGCTCTGCACAGCGGGCAGTCTGCCCGTGGCGTGCTCTGCACAGAGGGCAGTCTGCCCGTGGCGTGCTCTGCACAGAGGGCAGTCTGCCCGTGGCGTGCTCTGCACAGAGGGCAGTCTGCCCGTGGCGTGCTCTGCACAGAGGGCAGTCTGCCCGTGGCGTGCTCTGCACAGAGGGCAGTCTGCCCGTGGCGTGCTCTGCACAGCGGGCAGTCTGCCCGTGGCGTGCTCTGCACAGAGGGCAGTCTGCCCGTGGCGTGCTCTGCACAGAGGGCAGTCTGCCCGTGGCGTGCTCTGCACAGAGGGCAGTCTGCCCGTGGCGTGCTCTGCACAGCGGGCAGTCTGCCCGTGGCGTGCTCTGCACAGAGGGCAGTCTGCCCGTGGCGTGCTCTGCACAGAGGGCAGTCTGCCCGTGGCGTGCTCTGCACAGCGGGCAGTCTGCCCGTGGCGTGCTCTGCACAGCGGGCAGTCTGCCCGTGGCGTGCTCTGCACAGAGGGCAGTCTGCCCGTGGCGTGCTCTGCACAGAGGGCAGTCTGCCCGTGGCGTGCTCTGCACAGAGGGCAGTCTGCCCGTGGCGTGCTCTGCACAGAGGGCAGTCTGCCCGTGGCGTGCTCTGCACAGCGGGCCTGTGTTAGAGCCAGCCTGGCAGTGTGACACCACATTCCTCTCACTAGGCATTTATTGTGTTGTACACAAAGAGGCAGTCTCTGCAGCACTGAGCTGCTCTGTCCCATCTCAGCCGCCTCAGTCTCTCCTCTACGTACCTAATTGTTGCAGCTGACCTCTGACCTCTATATGGTCTCTCTAAACAGTTTCCTTCTTTGTTTCTCTCTCTCCCCAACCACTTGTCTCTCACTGTTAACAACTCGTTTGTCTACTTCATTGACCTAATTTTACCACTTTCGTTCTGTTTTGTCATCGTCTCATACTTGGTGTCCTCGTTGCAATAGTTCTTTAAACCGATCACAGCTCGGCTTCCATTGACCTCTGACCTCTACCATTGCCTCAACCTTTAAAGGAAGGGCTTAGGGTTTCTTATGCTGTACAGATAGCATACAACCCATGTCATTGTCATGAGAGAGGCAGTGTGGTATTACGGGAAAGATTTGTCCCAGAAAAGCCAAGACAGACAGCATAGCGGTGCTCCCAGACCCTCCTGAACCTCCCTTTACCCACCCGATGGAGGAATAGGATTCTGTATCGCACATGCTTTTTTTAAAGTTTCATTAAAGTCTCTCCCAAAAGTAAACACAAACGTGATTGCCTTTTATTGACCTCACATAACTTCCACACACATTGATGAGTATTTTGTCTTACGCCCCTTTTCCACTACATGGTACCGGCTCAGCTCGACTCGGCTTTTTCGTATTCCATTACTGGACAGTACCGGCGTTTGGTACTGTTACCACTTTTCTGGTACCACCTTTGTCAAGGTTCCAAAAAAACTGGAGCGGTACCAAAACCACTGCAGACCAGCTCCCCTGAGGGGCACTGCTACGGTGATGGAAAACCACACTCTGGGAGTTGAGTCTCGACCTGAGCCAGTACCGTGTGGTGGGAAATAGTCCATGGGCCAGAGCCCAAAATTTCCTATTTCGGTACACTCAAGGTGGCAAAACTTACTTATAATTTTTGAAAGGATCCATGTCTGTAGATGATATTTTGGTATGATAACCATTCCTGAGTGGCAGCTGTATCACAGTTATCAGCTCATGAAGTTAACCACCCCCTAAACTAAATTGCATTTTAGACGCTGGTGCATATCCTGGTTTAGCCTCATGGTCAGGACATTTTTCAATGTTCTATAATATTGTCTTTGGTATCATTTTAAAGGGGACCTTCTTAGCTTTCATTCAAGCCCTGTTGTGGATATTTCTCACAAATATAGAGGTCACTTGAGCTCTTCAACCCGTCAATAACACACATCTTTCTGCAATGTTCGCCTAAACTACATACTTTCTTTAACCCTGTGGCATCTAGGAATATCAGGGACACAAAACACAAAAACTGGAATACTCACAGGACTGTAAAGATTCAGGAAATGTATAATATACCCATACTATTTCATTGTGTGAGGTGATTGTGAACCTTAAATTAGAAGGGCATTATTACTAAGAAACTAACTAGACCAAAGCAAGTTAGTCCATGGGTCAGACCAGATATCGATATCACCCAAGGTGACACAACTTCACTGGTGCCATTTTATTTGGTACACTAACAGAAGTAAAATAATACATGATAACCTTTCCAAATGAGCAGCTATTTCATTTTTCTTTCAGGAAACCTGTTTCTGTGCCTCTCACGATTGTGTATTTGCCCAGATTTTTACAAATATAGCATTTCAACACCCCTGGTACTGATTAGCCTAGCTTAAACTCTGGGACAGTTCTTAGTTGGCCAACAACCAAGGATAACCAGTACTGTGTACTTCCATTCATTGTGCTAAGCTAGGCTTAGTTGTGTCTCTGCTGAAGAGAAACAATCTAAGAGAGTAGCTCGACATGCTCCAAGTACATCTAGGACTTATGATGCAGAGTGCATATTTTGTCAGAAAAACAGCAAATATTCCAAGAGACAGAATACGAGAGAAGCACTGGTGCAGTGTCGAGAACTGCGAGCTGATGCAAAGATCAGGAGTGCAGCCACAAAGAAAAGGGACAGCAGAATCCTTGCCATTGTGAGTAGAGACCTTGTAGCAGCTGAAGGGCACTACCACAGGTCATGCTATAGACTTTACACCAAAGAAGAGGTTTCCAAAGAAGAGGTTGCCAGCAATGAAGATGATGATGCTGCAGCCCAGTATGAAGCTGCTGTGAATAAGGCATACAATGAGCTGTTCCTCTTCATCAGGATGGAGCTTTTTGGCAATCCTCAAGTGATGACAATGACTGATCTCTCTTCTAGACTGGTAGCTTCAATGAACTCCCAAGGCATTGCCCAAGTCAAGGAATCAACCAAGAAGCACATAAGGCGAAACCTGGAGAGTGAGTTTGCTGGAGCCTTGCAGATATTCCCTGATGAGAAAGGAAAATTCCTCCTCTATCCCGATAACTTGTCCATGAGGGAACTTGCCAAAGAAAATCAGTCTCTCAAAAGGGAGCTGCAGACCCTGAAAAGTGTCAGTGCACAAGATGTTATAGCCAAAGCAGCCATCAAATTGAGAGCAGACATTAAAAGTCAAGATGTTCCTCAAACCTGGCCGCCTGAAGTCAAACCAGAAGCAGAATGTCCTACCATTCCAGAGTCGCTCATTATCTTCCTGTACTCTCTACTCACAGGCTCAAATGATCCTGATCATGCATCCCAGAGAGTGCAGTGCCTTCTGCAGTCATTTGGCCATGACATAGTATATGCAGTGACATGTGGAAATACCAAGCCTTCCAAGCACATTGTTCTGCCATTCAGTGTCAAATCGTTGACAGGAAATGTAGAGTTGATAAACATCCTCAACCGACTTGGTCACAGTGTGTCCTATTCACAGATGGAAGAGATCAACACTGCCCTGTGTCTCCAGAAACTCTCATCATCAGGGAGTGGCATTGCCCTTCCAGCTAACATCCATCCTGGCATATTCACAACTTTAGCCTGGGACAATATCGACCGTCTTGAAGAAACTGTCAGTGGTGAGGGAACATCTCACAGAGTCAATGGGATTGCTGTGCAAGCAAAGCCAGTCAACCCACTTCCTGTCCAACCCATGCCCACTGTTCCCAAAACAAAGAAGAGAAGCATTGATGGACCCCCACCAATGTTACCAACTTACAATGCGGTAGGGCCACCACAAAGCAAAAAGTCAGATGCCGATACTGCAGCCAATACTAAGCTTGCCAGAGAGAAAAACCTTCTTTGGGTCCTAGCACGCATGTCACAACAAGAAGAACAGTCAGTCAGCAGCTGGACAGGCTTCAACATCCTGACTCGAGGAGAGATGACGGTCATCCCCGACAATATAGGCTATCTGCCTACCATCAATGCTCCAGCGACACAAATGTCTACTGTCAACGAGGTGCTTAACCAGTCACTGAGCATCATGCAGTGCTTAGGCCTGAGGAAGATTGTCTGTGTCTTTGACCAAGCCCTGTATGCGAAGGCTGTCGAGATCACATGGAAACACCATGACAAGTTCCATGATATCATCGTTAGGCTTGGGGTATTCCACACCATCTGCACACTGCTGGCAATAATAGGAAAGCGTTTCCAAGATGCTGGACTCAAAGACCTCTGCATTGAGTCTGGCATGATTGCAGAAGGCTCAATTGCTGGTGTTATGGATGGCCGCAAGTACAACAGGGCAGTGCGACTACACAAGCTCCTGTATGAGGCTCTCATGCGACTGACCTTGAATGGTTTCCTGTCCTGGTTGGAAGAAACTCACAGGAATGACATGGTTCACCTGAATGAGACACTGAAGACCATTGACAGCCTTGGGAAAGAAGTCTCACAACATGCTTTGAAGGAGGTCCTCGAGAACAGCTCTTGTACATGCATCATGGATCTATTTGAAGTCTACCGTGAGTTCCTTAGAGGTGGAAACGGCAGCCTCTCGAACTTCTGGATGTCCTATTTGGACATGGTTGAAATCTTGTTGGGGCTCATCCGAGCATCCAGAGAGGGAGACTGGATGCTACACTTGGCTAGCATTCGAGCAATGATCCCATGGTGCTTTGCTTATGACAGGATGAATTATGCACACTACCTCCCCTACTACTACGCCCAGATGTCTGAGCTGCCCATCACACACCCAGATGTGTACACAGAATTCATGGAAGGAGGCTTCTCAGTCCAACTGGGCTCCACCAATCCCTTTGGCCGAATCCCTGTTGACCAAGCTATAGAAGAAACGGTGAACAAAGACACCCAAACAGCTGGAGGGACAAAGGGATTCAGCTTGAAGCCAGGAGCTGTGACCAAATATTATCTCACAGCTGAGTATAGAAGCATGTACCTCAGACAGCTGAGAGACCTGACAGGTCAAGGCAGGTGCAAATGGTCTCATCCAGATCTACAGAGTCCAAGGATCAAGAGAGATGAAGCAGATGTCCAGTCTCTCATGGACCTTATGGAGAATAACTGGCTCAATCCTATGTCCCCTGATGAGATTGATTTGGTTAGCCTCTCCACTGGCAACATGGCTCCACCTGATGTGACCATAGATCTCTTGAGAGCTCTTGAGAAAGGAGAAGAGGCCTACCTAGCATTCCAGCAAACAAGGTTAGATGCAGACCCACCACCTGTGAAATTCCACGACAAGATGACCAAGCAAAGTCTGAAAACATTCTCCAATGTCAGCACAAAACAAGCTCATGGAAAGAAAGCACAGGATGTGGTTCTGAAGGCAGATAGAAACCTTTTCAGTCACATGATCCTGGTGGCTGAAAGCAGGAAGGTGAATCTGAAGGATGTCCTTGCCTACCCATTGGGCCCACTACCATGGGCACTGGCAAATGCTGATGGGTCCTTACGAAAAACAAACAAGGCTGCACTTGCCAGAGAGCTTGAAAAGAATGTATCTCCTGCAGAAGACATCCCAATCCCATCTACTTCCATCATTGATGGGATGAGCCTGGTCCAAAAAATGAATGGCAACAACAAAACCTTTGCACAGGTGGCAGAGTCAGCCTTGACCCAGGTCCTCCATGAGGGAGCACAGAGTGGGAGAATTGATGTTGTTTTTGATGTCTATCACCAGACTTCGATCAAAGATGCTGAACGACTGAACCGGGGTGGAGACATCACTCTGCAGTACAGGAATCTTGCAGGGGGACACCACGTCCAGCAGTGGAGAAAATTTCTGTGCAGTTCCTCCAACAAGACCAGTCTCATCAAGTTTCTGGTGGAAGAGTGGAAACTCCCACGATACAGAGCTATGCTGCATGGCAAGGTGTTGTACATGACCTGTGAGGAAACCTGCTACAAGTTGACAGAAGATGGGTGTGAGGAAGCAGCAGAACTGCACTCCACACATGAAGAAGCTGACACCCGTCTGCTCCTGCATGCATTGCATGCAGCAAATGCGGGCTCAAAGTCAGTTATCATCACAGCTGAGGACACTGATGTCATGTTGCTTTGTCTTGGCTTCCAGAAGGACATCACCTGTCCCATCTACCAGAAGTGTGGGACTCAGAACCGCACACGGTTTGTCGACATCACCAAACTGGCAAGTTCACTTGGAGACAGCATCTGTGACAGCCTAATTGGCTTACAAGACTTCACAGGCTGCGACACTGTCAGTGCATTCGCTTGTCGAGGGAAGCTGAATGCCCTGAAGATAGTGAGAAATAGAATGATATTCCTAGATGCCACATGGCTAAAAGAAAGTATATAGTTTAGGCGAAAATTGCAGAAAGATGTGTGTTATTGACGGGTTGAAGAGCTCAAGTGACCTCTATATTTGTGAGAAATATCCACAACAGGGCTTGAATGAAAGCTAAGAAGGTCCCCTTTAAAATGATACCAAAGACAATATTATAGAACATTGAAAAATGTCCTGACCATGAGGCTAAACCAGGATATGCACCAGCGTCTAAAATGCAATTTAGTTTAGGGGGTGGTTAACTTCATGAGCTGATAACTGTGATACAGCTGCCACTCAGGAATGGTTATCATACCAAAATATCATCTACAGACATGGATCCTTTCAAAAATTATAAGTAAGTTTTGCCACCTTGAGTGTACCGAAATATCGTCTGGCCCATGGACTAAAAGGGGCACTAGTGAGCTAAACAACCTCCGCATCTCAGCAGCAGTATTTGAGTTCTAGAAGATGCAGTTGTGCTTCTGTTCCAACGCACTTGTTCCATGATGTGTTTGTTTTTCCTTTTTCCTCCTTTTTTTCCCACTTTTTTTCCCCAATTGTATCTGGCCAATTACTCCACTCTTCCGAGCCGTCCCGGTCTCTGCTCCACCCCCTCTGCTGGTCCGGGGAGGGCTGCAGACTACCACATGCCTCCTCCCATACATGTGGAGTCACCAGCTGCTTCTTTTCACCCGACAGTGAGGGGTTTCACCAGGGGGACATAGCACGTGGGGGGGGGTCACGCTATTCCTCCCCAGCCCCCCTCCCCACCCCCCAAACCCCAAACAGGCACCCTGACCAATCAGAGGAGGCGCTAGTGCAGCGACCAGGACACATACCCACATCCGGCTTCCCACCAGCAGACACGGCCAATTGTCTCTGTAGGGACGCCCGACCAAGCTGGAGGTAACACGGGGATTCGAACCAGCGATCCCTGTGTTGGTAGGCAACGGAATTGACCGCCACGCTACCCGGACGCCCCATTGTGTGTTTTATTAGTTTTCACACTCTTGATTTTGTTGATGCAACATTGCGTATGTATGTTTTATGTTCTTTGTTTTGCTAATTATGGTTTACTTCTTTTTGTCCTCTCAATTTTTGTTCTGTCCCCTTTTTATTCTTGTCTGTCTTCTTTTATTCTTGTCTGTCCTTTTTTAATTCTTGTCTGTCCTTTTTTAATTCTTGTCTGTCTTCTTTTATTCTTGTCTGTCCTTTTTTAATTCTTGTCTTTCTTCTCCTATTCTTGTCTGTCCTTTTTTAATTCTTGTCTGTCCTTTTTTAGTTCTTGTCTGTCTTCTTGTCTGTCCTTCTTAAATTCTTGTCTTTCTTCTCCTATTCTTGTCTGTCCTTCTTGAATTCTTGTCTGTCTTCTTTTATTCTTGTCTGTCCTTCTTTTATTCTTGTCTGTCCTTCTTGAATTCTTGTCTTTCTTCCTCTATTCTTGTCTGTCCTTTTTTAATTCTTGTCTGTCCTTCTTTTATTCTTGTCTGTCCTTCTTGAATTCTTGTCTGTCTTCTTTTATTCTTGTCTGTCCTTCTTTTATTCTTGTCTGTCCTTCTTGAATTCTTGTCTTTCTTCTTCTATTCTTGTCTGTCCTTCTCCTATTCTTGTCTGTCTTCTTTTATTCTTGTCTGTCCTTCTTTTATTCTTGTCTGTCCTTCTCCTATTCTTGTCTGTCTTCTTTTATTCTTGTCTGTCCTTCTTTTATTCTTGTCTGTCCTTCTTGAATTCTTGTCTTTCTTCTTCTATTCTTGTCTGTCCTTTTTTAATTCTTGTCTGTCCTTCTTTTATTCTTGTCTGTCCTTCTTGAATTCTTGTCTGTCTTCTTTTATTCTTGTCTGTCCTTCTTTTATTCTTGTCTGTCCTTCTTGAATTCTTGTCTTTCTTCTTCTATTCTTGTCTGTCCTTTTTTAATTCTTGTCTGTCTTCTTTTATTCTTGTCTGTCCTTCTTTTATTCTTGTCTGTCCTTCTTGAATTCTTGTCTTTCTTCTTCTATTCTTGTCTGTCCTTTTTTAATTCTTGTCTGTCCTTCTTTTATTCTTGTCTGTCCTTCCTGAATTCTTGTCTGTCTTCTTTTATTCTTGTCTGTCCTTCTTTTATTCTTGTCTGTCCTTCTTGAATTCTTGTCTTTCTTCTTCTATTCTTGTCTGTCCTTTTTTAATTCTTGTCTGTCCCAACTTGGCGCTGCTGGCACCTTCCCTCTTGCTGCTCCACACCTTCTGTCTTGCATGGCTTGAGTTCCTGGTTCACTCTTTCACCCCTTCACTGTGTTTGCATATCGCTGTGCTAGCACACAGGGTCTGGCTGCCAGGGCCAGCCTGTACAGTCGCCACATCAGCAGCCGCAGGTTGGAGCTGCTGCTGGACAGACAGCAGCACACAGTCCCTCTTCCAGGTGAGTTCTCAGTAGGACCGCGTGTCAGACACGTGCTTGTCTCCATGATAACTAGTGAAGTACTCCTGGACACCAGGACTTCTGGAGGTTTCCTCCACCTGCCTCATCTGTTAGTGCTGTGTGCCCCCTCAGGTTTGAGTCCAGTGTTGAAAGACAAAAAGACCAAGACAGGCGGACAGACACAGGCACTCGGACACGGAGACAGGTTGGACATTTTTGAAATACCACAAAAAATGTATTTATCTAATGTAGACATACGGACACCAAATGTTTCATTGTCAGGAAGTTTCTGGAATACCTATGCATGAACGAGAGGAAGGACAGTGGAATGGTGAGGATGCAAGGAGTGGAGGTGATGAAGGTGGATGAGTTTAAATACTTGGGGTCAACTGTCCAAAGTGACGGGGAGTGCAGGAGAGAGGTGAAGAAGAGAGTGCAGGCAGGGTGGAGTGGGTGGAGAAGAGTGTCAGGAGTGATGTGTGACAGAAGGGTACCAGCAAGAGTTAAAGGGAAGGTTTACAAGATGGTGGTGAGACCAGCTATGTTATATGGTTTGGAGACAGTGGTACTGATGAAAAGACAGGAGGTGGAGCTGCAGGTGGCAGAGGTGAAGATGATAAGATTTTCATTGGGAGTGATGAAGAAGGACAGGATTAGGAAGGAGTATATTAGAGGGACAGCTCAGGTTGGACGGTTTGGAGACAAAGCAAGAGAGACAAGATGGAGATGGTTTGGACATGTGTAGAGGAGAGATGCTGGGTATATTGGGAGAAGGATGCTGAATATGGAGCTGCCAGGGAAGAGGAGAAGAGGAAGGCCAAAGAGGAGGTTTATGGATGTGGTGAGGGAGGACATGCAGGTGGCTGGTGTGACAGAGGAAGATGCAGAAGACAGGAAGAGATGGACACGGAAGATCCGCTGTGGCGCCCCCTAACGGGAGCATCCAAAAGTAATAGTAGTGGTAGTAGTAGTAGTAGTAGTAGTAGTAGTTTTGTGAGTTTCTGTGTTTTGAAACCAGTTTCCTTTTTCTGTTACTAGTGTGACTTTTTTTTGTTGGCTATTTCAATGCAATTGCTATTTGATGTAGTTCCTCATAAACCTGGTCAATTTCCTTCCCCCATCCCTCGACTCCATCCAGCTCCCAGATTGTGTCACTTCCACATCCCTGTGTATCCAAGGAGGACTTGCTCTGCAGCCAGACCTCCACAGGGAGCAGAGGAGCAGACTGTGGTGCACACACTGAGGAGTGGTGCCCACCAGGAGGTGTGCCGATCTGCCGGAAATCAGCACTGAAGGTGGAGAGTGACAGGAGGAACGCAGGAGGGTGGTACTGGACTCTCGGGGGGGGCCGCTACACAGCCCAGTGGGTGAAGCAGAAGCAGGAATACCGGAGTACCCGTCCCTGGTGAGCACAACTCACAACCTGACTGAGGGTCACTGAAAGATGGATGGGTGGAGAGGCGAGATAGAAGGAGAAAGGTTGTTGTGGGTAGAAAAAGGGGAACAAGCTGTACAACTTCCTTTACCCCAGCATTTCATTAGCTGTCCACACAGTGTCGACAAGCTGCAGGCTTTGGCATGTGGGATGGAGACAAACTCCACACAGAGGACAACCCAGGACGACCCCCAAGGTTGGACTACCCCGGGGCTTGAACAAAAGAAAAAAAAAACTTTTACGGCAGAGTATCATACCAGTTGTTGACAGTGTTCCTTTTGTCCAGCCGCCTTCTTCCCTTTCACTACCGACTCACTCCGAGACAGTTGGCCTTCTGTGAGAAAAGCTGGATCATGTGTGATTTGTCAATCAGAGAAGAGTACTAGTGACCATTTATAACTTCTAGTTAGAGCTGATACAAGTCATGCTGTCAAAGCTGTCAGCTGTAGTGACAGAAAAGTGTCACTAGGCTGCAGTTCCCCTCAGCTCTGCTCACTTTTTACTTTTCTTGAAGGCAGCTTTTTTGTTACTGCGTCACTCTCAGCCAAAACGAGCTGCTGTTTTCAAAAGAAGAGCAGTAAAAACCCGCTGCGGACCACCTGTCTGCTGATCACCAACCTGCAGCCAGTCAGCAGGCCAGACTGTTACTGTAGGCAGCCAGTCAGCAGGCCAGACTGTTACTGTAGGCAGCCAGTCAGCAGGCCAGACTGTTACTGTAGGCAGCCAGTCAGCAGGCCAGACTGTTACTGTAGGCAGCCAGTCAGCAGGCCAGACTGTTACTGTTATTGTAGGCGGCAGGCCAGGTATTAGTACTGTTACTGTAGGCGGCAGGCCAGGTATTAGTTCTGTTAATGTAGGCGGCAGGCCAGGTATTAGTTCTGTTACTGTCACTGTTAGTTACTGTAGGCAGCTGAAGACTGTTACTATTGGCAGCAGGCCAGTTATTAGTACTGTTACTGTAGGCAGCTGAAGAGTGTTACTGTTACTGTTGGCAGCAGGCCAGGTATTAGTACTGTTACTGTCACTGTAGGCAGCTGAAGACTGTTACTGTTGGCAGCAGGCCAGGTATTCGTACTGTTACTGTTACTGTAGGCAGCTGAAGACTGTTACTGTTACTGTTGGCAGCAGGCCAGGTATTAGTACTGTTACTGTAGGCGGCAGGCCAGGTATTAGTACCGTTACTGTCACTGTTAGTTACTGTAGGCAGCTGAAGACTGTTACTGTTACTGTTGGCAGCAGGCCAGGTATTTGTACTGTTACTGTTGGCAGCAGGCCAGGTATTAGTACTGTTACTGTAGGCAGCTGAAGACTGTTACTGTTGGCAGCAGGCCAGGTATTTGTACTGTTACTGTTGGCAGCAGGCCAGGTATTAGTACTGTTACTGTAGGCAGCTGAAGAGTGTTACTGTTGGCAGCAGGCCAGGTATTAGTACTGTTACTGTCACTGTAGGCAGCTGAAGACTGTTACTGTTGGCAGCAGGCCAGGTATTAGTACTGTTACTGTTGGCAGCAGGCCAGGTATTCGTACTGTCACTGTTGGCAGCAGGCCAGGTATTAGTACTGTTACTGTTGGCAGCAGGCCAGGTATTAGTACTGTCACTGTAGGCAGCTGAAGAGCAAAGCAGAGCTAAAACCAGAAAGCTGCTAAAAAGACTTGCTTGAAAATGAATGTTTCTGCTACACACTGTAAAAAGCAGTTTTAATGGATATTGTAATTTATGATTTTCAGCTCATCATATTGATTTATAACCAGTGTATTTTGTTATGCTTACACAACACACATGGTGCCAGAATATAAAGTCCGCTGTGATGGTGAAGAGTCTTGGCTGGTTTCAGTGACCTCATTAACATGACAGTCTGGTGTGTACTGTACATGTTTGATAAGCATCATGTAACGGCTCTCCTGACAGAATATGGCCGCCGCCGCTCAGCGAGCAGCCATTACATGGTTTTAACGCTGGCCTCCCACATGTAATCTAACACATGAGCATCTCCTTCCAATCTTCGTCGTCCTCCATATGAACAGCATTCGCCGGTACTCGGGCACGCTCACGTGACAGCTGTGATGGCTGTAGTAATGTAGGTCCTGTCTCCTCCTGGATGTGGAGATACACAACCGACACTAAACAAACCCACTTGTTCATGGCCCTCCGCTGTAGTGACCAAGAACCGCTCAATACCAGATGAGCTTCCCAGTGAAGACACTACGTCAGATTGCTAAAAGAGACAGACAGCTGGATAGATAATGGGTCCGCTTGCAAAAGGAAGTTGCGCTGAGGATTAATTCAGTGAAGTTTGTGCTGGTTAAAGCTGGGTATGATCGCCTGAGCAGTGTTAGTGATGCTGCAGGTCAGAGGCAGCAGACGGGTCACCAGGCAGACCGCAGTGCTGCTGTGTGATGCTCGTGGTGTGTCCTGCTCATCTGCCAAAGGACAAGATACAGGAAGGTCTTAATTTAAATATCCAAGCAGCGGGGGTGTCCGGGTAGCGTGGCGGTCTATTCCGTTGCCTACCAACACGGGGATCGCCAGTTCGAATCCCCGTGTTACCTCCGGCTTGGTCAGCCATCCCTACAGACAATTGGCCGTGTCTGCGGGTGGGAAGCTGGATGTGGGTATGTGTCCTGGTCGCTGCATTAGCGCCTCCTCTGGTCAGTCGGGGCACCTGTTCAGGGGGGAGGGGGAACTGGGGGGAATAGCCTGATCTTCCCACATGCTACGTCCTCCTGGTGAAACTTCTCACTATCAGGTGAAAAGAAGTGGCTGGTGACTCCACATGTATTGGAGGAGGCATGTGGTAGTCTGCAGCCCTCCCCGGATCAGCAGAGGGGTGGAGCAGAGACCAGGACAGCTCAGAAGAGTGGGGTAATTGGCCAAGAACAATTGGGAAGAAAAGGGGGGGGGTATAAAATATACATATCCAAGCAGCGTGGGTCAGAGAGCACTGAGTAAACCCAGCACCGGTCTGAGCTGCAGACCGGCAGACAGAGCCTTCATGTTGGAATAACTCCACTTCAATAAGCACAAGTTCTGCAGATACAAAAGTGGATTTTATTTGTCACCAGACTTGCCCAACATGTTTAGACCAAGACTAGTGGTGTACACACTCGTGAGTTACATCACAGAACATGTGCCACATTAAATGAGGGTGTGGTTTAGGTTTACAAGAGCCATCTCTGATGAGGGCGCACACTGCACCCATTACATTAACCACTGGCATGCATACTAATAAGGCCTCAAGGTACAGTTTGTTTTTATGAAAAATAATCTGTTTCAAATGGACACTAGAATACTTCCCTGGAAAGACTGATTGAAAAGAGATCCCTGCGCTGTCATTTCTTCCCATCAGACTTTCCTCTGGGATGTGTGTTTCTGACGTATAAGTAACTCATGTAGTACTTTGCCCTTTTCACGACGGCACTTATTCCTGCCTGACTTGCTTTTCCTCTCCGTCAGCACAGGAAGCAGAATGTGCTCACTGGACCGTGGGGACTGCAGCTACTCAGGGAGGCCACGGACCAGGATGTTTAATGATTAAAACAAGAGATGTGCATAGTTTTACGGTTCACATAAACCAAGGGGAAGAAGTGCCTCCTCCACATTTACTCAGTCAGCCTGCAGCTGGATTCTCCACGTCAGGCCGTTAGCACACCCTGCTAACAAACTATCAAATGCACAGCTCTCTAAAGCTCGCTCTTTTAACAGGGCATCCATGTGCCCTTCAGTTGCTCCTAACAATGGTATGTACATAGCACTGACCACATCCCCTCATCAGGAGACATCTGACTTTATTTCCCTTTATCACTATATACTGTGGGGAAGACATGGGCCACTGTCCCCCCGATTGTCCCATGTGGACACCAAGTTAGAATGTCTCCCTCTAGTCTGCGTCTCTGAGTAAGGCGAGGTAGATGTCGGACTGCAGAAACCTGGGGTAACAGTCAGTGTCTAGCAGGGAGTAGATGCGTTTCTGTGCGTGGGACAGGGAGGCGTGCGATGGCGCCTGCAGCAGCTGTACAGTCAGCTGTCTGGTCTTGCTGTCCAGGTTCACCTGGAGAACGGCAAAAACAAATGTCAGAAAGAACCGACGGTGTTTCCAAACTCGTTGACGAGGAAGACAACAAGGTGACGACGGGGAGAGTCAGGAGAACAGGCCTGTACCTCTCGTGGGGCACCTTGCTGGATGTAGGTAGTGCAGATGTCCTTGGCCCTCCTCTGCAGGCTGAAGTTGTTGGACGAGTGTCTGTACTGTTCACAGGCCAGATAGAACTGCAGGTTTTCCTCACTAAACTCAGAGCGCAGGAATGCTCCAAACACTGACACACCCACTGCCGACAGGACAGGACAGGGTGGGTGGGGGCAGAGTGGAAGGACAAGTGTGGTGTGAACAACCTAAAATGTACAAACGTCATGCTGCAGGGGTGGGGTGGGGGTGGGGGTGGGGGGGAGGGCACGCAGATGGAACATTCACATAACAATCCCACAAGTACAGTAAATACAGGCAAACACAGATAAGGAATGCGTTTCCATGTTTGTCGCATTTTCCTCCCAGCTGCTGCACAGCTACTTTCCTGCAGAAGAGCTGTGACACGACTAGATGTTCTGTCTCTGCTGGGAAAGTTGTGACAGGTCATTGTGCAAAACACGGCCGGGGGAGGAGGAAGTCCATGGCCGCTGACACGCTTAATGGTTACAGCAATATAGTTCACACAAGATGGCTGGCCTGGACAGAACTCGACATCAGCACCGCGCTGCAACGGGGCCCCGAGTTTCACTCTGCAGGCAAATACTGCAGCATGCATTGAAATATAATCTGAAGATCATACTTCAATGCATGCCATTTCTTAAATTGTTATGTTTTTGTGCTACAAAAATAACAAACATTTAGTCATTATAACATACAAAATAACAGGTAAAAGACCTGAAAATGACCTAAACCTCAGGTAGTTGATGGGGTTAGTTCATGAGGAACAGGACTGTGTTGAGAAGGCTCAGCCACGTTCATGCTCACTCATATTGCATCTGTACAGTTGGCTCACTCAAACTGGGCTCTGATCAGCATTTGCTTAGGGGGCTTATTTATTTATTAAGCAGCCTTTACTTTTGAAGTCATTCAAGAACTGTTTCGCTTGCCGAGCATCAGTCTATAGAAAACTCAGGAAATGGTTCAAATCTAAGCAATAAATAATCCATCACTTGATCTATAAGAATTACTGTAAAAATAACACTGAGAATTTCAAAAACAAAACAATCAAAAAGACTTTAAATATGGTCTGTGTGACATTCGAGGATTGCTTTGAAATGGTTTAGATTTGTAGTGTGTCACTAGGTGTCTCTGGAACAACAGGAAACTGGTATGAGGAAACAGCAGAGTGATTGATGAAACCTTCTGCAGAGATGTGCTGATTTCTGTATCACGTGACCCTTTTTCCACAGCAACTTCTGTGACCTCTCAGACATCTCAGTGCACCATCTGGTTTGAGAGGCTGCTAAACAGGAATAACTCTGCACCATCCTGTGTGATAGTGGTGATTCTTAACGGTCTTGATGTTTGCTATCTGTTCTATTCATAGGAGCAAGCAGGGGTCAGGGAAACCACTGGCCTTTGGGATTTATTGCACAGCACACAGAAACCAGCCATGCCTGCAGAAACAGCTTACAACACTGACATCACAACGTAAATGTGAGTTGAGATAAAGAGGAGAAAACGTCAGTGGGCGCTCACTTCGACTTGCCAGGAGGCTGTCCAGCGACTCGGCCCATTTCCCCAGCTCTTCCTTGCTGAACTTTCCCTTGCTGTGGCCCACCTGACTCCACTGGCGCATAAATAGTAGACGAGACCTCCTCTCTTTAGCACTGTGGAGACAGACACAATAGAGGCTTTACAGCATGTAGTTATAATCACATCTGGTGTCAAAAGGCAGAACAGCTCATCAGTCCTAGTTGGGCCAGTTTTTTCAAGTCTTTTGGAAACAACCATCAGGACAAGTTTAACTTCATAGGTAAAGACACGTCACTTAGCATCAGGATACGTGATAGAAAGCAAAGCTATAATCACCTGTCTTTTTGTTCAGTGTTGAAGAGATTTGAGTGTGAGGAATGTGGACTCTGAAAAGAACAAAAGGAACACTTCACCATCCCTTCCCCTCACTTCCACTCCCCCCCGAACAGCAGACACGAAAATTCCTCTAAGACGTAGGTATAGCATTTGTGCAGAAAAGTGGAAAAATGATAACAGAGGTGGGACCAGGTCGTTGTTCTCCAGGTCAGAAGTCAGTCTCAAGTCTTGGCACTCAAGTCTCAAGTCAAAGAAGCATGCCCCAAGTCATTATGCGCTTCTCATAAAGTTTAACGCAATTTAAAAAATTTTAGCAACAAAATGTGTGCAAATCATGCATGCTTTTTCACATTTCTGCTTGTTACAGATTGACTCGAAGTGGATCTGTAACAGTGGAAATGAAGAGTTCGTTGGCCGCATACTTTTTAAAAGCATTCTATCTTGGGCTTAGAGAAGGTACCAAGTCTTTCAAGTCAAAGGACTTAAGTCCAAGTGAAGACATGAGTCACAGGTGTACAAGTCAAAGTCGAGTTGCAAGTCTTTTTCAGTTTTTTCAGGTCAAGTCTGAAGTCTTCAAATTTGCGACGAGTCTGACTCGGGTCCAAGTCATGTGATTTGAGCCCACACCTCTGCATGATAACCAGTTTTCACCTGTCCAAACAGATTCTTCAGATGTAGCTTGGCTGATGAGAGCTTGGCTCTAGCATGGTGCCGGGAGTGGGATGTAAAGCAAAAAGGATTGGAGGAGGACGAGGGAGAAGGAGGAGGCTGGTCATATCCTCCCATGCTCTCGGTGCTGCCCTGAGCCGCCGGGACCAGCTGGCTGTCGCTGTAGGCCCTGTACCCTTCTCCGATCACCCTCACCTCGAGGCAGTGCTTCTCTGGCAGGTTCTCCACGCTGACGCTGTGCTCCTTGGTCAGCTCCCCCTTCTCGGCTTTACTCACTCCTGTTTCCAGGATGGCGGGCGGGAGGGTGGCAGGCCTCCCGTCCGGTCCGTTTCCATCCTGGTGAGGGGTGTACGTACCGCTCGCCCTCTGGTTTTCGTAGCCTGGCTCTTTCAATTCCACCCTCCTCCATGGGAGAAAGTCCAAGTCCAGGAGGGACCCCTCCGAGCTGAACCTACGCATGGTGCCTCTGCAAAGGGGCGTCGATAAGGGGCAGAAGAGAAGGGAGGTAGAAAGAAAGAAGGAAAAGAAATGGAGAGAAATGGAGAGACAGGATAACAGAGAGGATGAAAGTGAACCGCTTCAGGAAAAAAACTAGTGAAGAACAACCTGTGAGAAAGACAAAAGGGGGGGGTGGTTAAACTGGGGATATAGTGGACTGCTACACATTACTATGCGGGTCTTCTGACTGAACGACAGAACTTCCAAACCACAACCCAAACCTGTTGTCAGCAGCAGCAGCAGCAGCACCATGCTCACCTTACCCAGGTTCAAAGTCATGTCACAACACGTGTCGCTCCTGTTCTGAGCTGGCGCGTTTCAGCATTGCGCTTTAACCTTTCTGAAACGACTCTGTTCGCATTGCTGTCCGCTCCCGGGTGTACCCCCCCTCCCCCTCCTCCCCCCCGCATAACGACGGTTCGGAGAGAAAACAGGCTGCACTACAAACCACAAACGTGTCCGCATGACCAACTTGCGTGCCGAGCAGGAGTTTGTCTTTACCTCCGCGTCCTGCTGTCTCTCGGCGGTCCCGCTCCGTCGGTCTGCGGGTCGGAATAGCAGGTCCATGAACGTGAGGCGTGGGTTCGAGCACCGTCAGCCTCACGCGTGTGAAACAAGCTGCGCCGCTGCCGTCCTCTCTCGTCCTTCTCTAGGTTCTCCTCTAGG
Source organism: Lampris incognitus (assembly GCF_029633865.1). Taxonomy (NCBI): domain Eukaryota; kingdom Metazoa; phylum Chordata; class Actinopteri; order Lampriformes; family Lampridae; genus Lampris; species Lampris incognitus. The sequence continues at coordinate 5,503,991 of NC_079228.1, forward strand.
TTCTCCTGAGGGTTCTCCCCTAGGTTCTCCTGAGGGTTCTCCCCTAGGTTCTCCTGAGGGTTCTCCTCTAGGTTCTCCCCGAGTGAGTGTCCGGATGCGTGTGCGGGACAGCGAGTCGCGCTGATCCCCTGGCTGCATGCGGTGATACGTCAGAGTTCGAGTGTGAACGCTCGGGTAAAGCAGCCCGGCGTCATGCCTCTCACCACACCCACAACCCGGTCTGGACTTGCCCGTCACCGCAGACCGGAGCGGAGCGGAGCGCTCGCGCTCTGCAGACGGCCCGGCATGCTCGGCTGCTGTCCGGGGTCCGCGTGCGCGCCCTGGAAAACTGGCACAAGCCGCCTGACAGCTCGACTGGAACGTTCGCCGCGAAACGAAAAGCAAATGATGTAACTCGCTTTGTTTTACAGGTGTGAAGCGACTTTGTAAAGAATAGAATTTTAATAACCACGCGTCATTTATTACACAAAAGAACAACTAAAATCTTTTATTTAATAATAACAACAATAATCATGATAATAATAGTAAAAACCTATTGGCGTACTTCTAACTGCAAAACGTGTCTGCAACAAGAACTGCACGTGTGTTAAAAAAAGCTTTGTAATTTTTATTATAATTTTTATTATAATTATGATATTTTATAATTGTTGGAGGAGGGATATTTTTAAAAGGATAACACTCAAATCCTTTGGAAGATAAAACCCCAATATTTGAAAAAATGTATTGCCAGTAGTAAACCCTGAGAGCCAGAGTGGACGCAAGCAGCTTTAAAGAAGGTCAGAACCAGAACCAGAATCACAATACTTTACTGTGAAGGGGTGACTGACAACCATGGAGCGACGAAGTAGTTAAAGAAAAGCACGAGACTAAATCTGTTATGAGCCACTTGCATTTAAAGTACTGATACTACAGTGCTCTTGGACCACGTGTCGTTACCAGACCTTTGCGGTATAAGAACGGCTGGAAACGTGGTCACAGCTGATTTGTATTTAGGCGTGATTTTACAACGTGTGGTGAATGTATGTGTGTGTGTGTGTGTGTGTGTGTGTGTGTGGGGGGGGGGGGGGCTGAGAAAAAGCTCCAGCGTCTTCTTTGCAAAGACACCAGTCGTGCCGCATGGGAGGCCAGACGTCCCCAGAGAGTGAGGCAGGCAGACGAGTCAGGGAGCCTGCTGAGTGCTGCCTCGGACAGACGGGATGAAGCGCTTGGCCTCTTTGGCAGCGGTAGTTAACCGCGCTGCTGGGGGGGAGAAGCGCCGAGAGACCTGACGTCATTGCTGACGCAGTCACGAGGTCTCTGGGTGTTGGAGTTTGTGTAGAACAGGGGTCCCCAATTACTTTTCATAGCGGGCCACTTTTAGGGCCACTTTTAAAACCACGGGCCACTCAACCTCCAGCAGCATGTTGTTCGTTAGTTTGTTTTGGTGTCGACACGTTGCAGGTATTATAATTTAAACAGAGATTTTTCATCTATTTTTCGATATATTACTAGTCTTACTTTTACTAAGAAAAAAAAATTTTTGGTAGGGAAATAAAAAAAATAATCTTCCTAATGGCATTTCTCCAAAAATTCTCGCGGACCATAAATCAACCTGTCACGGGCCGGACGTGGCCCGCGGGCCGCCTATTGGGGACCCCTGGTGTAGAAGCTGCGCAGCGGCAGCGGCTGAGAGGCTTTCAGAAAGCTGGGAAATAAAACAAGTTATAGCAGAGGGGCAAATGGAGGGAGGGGGGTTATTATTTTATTTTGTCAGGGGAAATTTGAGTTTAAATCAATAGATGGCGTTTACGCAACATTTTGGATGTAACAAGAAGAGCCCTGGGCGCGCTCAGGCATCTCGGTAGACACCCTTGCGGGTGCGTCATTGGGGCCTGACAGTTGTGCGCTGTCGCGCGATTGCAGGGGGAACCTCCCCCCCCCCGCTCTGCCGCTAGCTAGCCGAGAGATGAGTTAAAACGTCACCGCAGCAGGCGAACCGAGAATAAAACAAGTAAATACAATGCATATTGTTTGGTAGCTATTTAGTTGAGAGCGTATAAATCACATGTGAGCTTGGCTCCCGTAGTGGGCCGAGACATCCCCGCAGAGCGACCGGTAATCTCGTTAACTGTTCGTTAGCCTCTTGAGACTCGGGATTAGCTAACGTCGCCTGGCTACCAAGCTAACAGCAACAACAGCTGGCCGCCGGAGGAAAGCTGCTCCCACCACCACACACCACCACCACACACCACCAGCAGCAGCAGCAGCAGCAGCAGCCAGGTACTGCCGGCCCCTACTACGAGCTCATGTCATGGTTACTGTAGCTGCTATAGGTTACTCGCTTGATTTAGTCGGAAAATGTCCCTCCTCACGCCAAACGCGTACAATATCATGACTGAATCGAAGATATGGATTTAGTGTTGATAACGTAAAGTTGCTGGGTGACCATCTGAACCATTATTTCACATATTATTGCAGAAACATGGCCGAGTCAGACGCCTTGATTGAGGTCACAGTCAAGACTCTTGACTCCCAAAGCAGGAGCTACAAAGTCCGAGGCATGGTAACGTTTATCTCACTTCAACAGATGTTCTTATGTTTCTTTTTGTGCAACTCGTTATTTTGGCAGAAGCTCCATCATGTGTACATTGACGTGTTCGTTTCCTTTCAGTTGACTGTGAAAGAGTTCAAGGAACACATAGCCGCGTCTGTGGAGATTCCTGTAGATAAACAAAGGCTGATCTACCAGGGCAGAGTTCTGCAAGATGACAGGACATTGACTGAGTACAGTGAGTGAAACCATTCCACAACACAGAGGCAGGAACCAACGCAGCACATGGTGTATAAAGTCACGCTGTATCATGTATATGCTAGAGCTGGGCAGTCAATATTGTGGTATGAGACTAGATATTACCTGGGGTTTTGGTTATTGTATATTGTGATATAACTTGCATGTTTTCATTCCCTGGTCTTAAGGCTGCATTACAGTAGAGCAATACATTTTTCTGAATTAATTTATTAGACATTAAACGTTTCATTTCACTCAGACTAGTTGAGTGAAATGAACAGTGAATGCCTCTCTACCTGCTTGGTCATCATTTCCACATTACCAATCATCATTTCTCAAAATGATCTTGTCTGTAAATATTTTATGAAAGCACCAACAGTCATGCCCCAATTGTCACATTATCAGTACTGAACCATGAAGTCAAACATATTGTAACATTTGATTTTGTCAACATCGCCCAGCCCCAGTATATGGTTTATAACATATTTTACAGGGTTCACAAATGATTGCTTACTGAATAGAGCAGCTGTCTATACAATAATTAGCCCCTTATCAGACTCATTCTGTCTTTCCTTATGTCATTCTTAATTTTTCCTTCAGATGTTGATGGAAAGGTGATCCACCTGGTTGAGCGAGCTCCTCCCCAGGCCACAATGTCTAATTCTGGGGTTGGAGGAGTCTCATCAGGGGGCACAGATGGGGGACCCAGTACCAACCAACCCTCCACCTCTTCCCAGGGAATCCCACATGACCGCAATGGCAATAGTTATGTGATGCTGGGGACCTTCAACCTCCCTGTCAACATAATGGATCCTCAGCAAATACAGGTGTCATAATTGCAAACACAAATTTGATGTGATCTATCTATCTAGTATCTTATCTATCTGTCTATTTGTCTGTCTGTCTGTCTGTCGAAAGCATAACTGAGATCAAGGGGCTGCGTATTCCTTCCGCAGCATGCTCAAATAAGAGTGGTTTTGAAGAACTCAAACTCTCCTTAACCTGCTCTCTTTTTTATGTTACTCTGGCTCTGCATATGTTCAGGGCAATTTTTTAATCATGTAAAATAAGAAATAAAATCTCCTCTTTCTGTGTTTTAAACATTTTGAAAATCGGTTTTGTCACTCAAACTTATTCCTCAAGATCAAGGACCAAAACTGCAGAAATTCATGCCCAAGAGGTACTTAATGTGTTTCTAGTGAGCAAGTGTTGCCTTTTCAAGAGAACTAATTGCATTGGTCTCTATTTTTTGCACAGATGTCAGTTCAGCAGATGATGGCTGGAGTTGGAGAAGCAGGGAGGAATACCAGGGTCAGCACCAGTGCTGGGGTAATTGCTCATTGCCCTATCATGGTTATTTCTTTTGTTGTCATTCTCATTCAGCCTGTAAACCTTATCATATTTTTTTTCTGTTTACAGACCAATGGCTCTGTGGATGTGCATATCAACATGGATCAGTCACTTCAGAGTGAGCCTCGGATGAGGTTGCAGTTGGCTGAAAACTTACTTAGAGATATGCAATCTTTAATTCATAGGCTTGAGGTACAATTACTGTGTTGTAATGTTAAGCTAACATTTTACTCGTGCAACAGTACTGAATATTTGTGTCTTACTGTCAATAGATTAATACTTATTGTGTTTTAGGGTCAGTCCAGTGACAGTGTCTCCCAACCGGAGCCCGAGGCATCTCTTCCCTTCTCCTCCTCCTCCTCCTCCTCTCTGTCATTTTTGTCCTCCACTACAGAAGCTATACCTTCACAGGCCATGGACACCACCCCTGTAGCCCCACTACCTCCTGCTTCCTCATCCTCTACTTCCTCCACCCAAACTGAGGGACCACCCCAATCTGGACACAAGTAAGGGACATTGTAGAACCTTTCCATTTGGTTTCTTTTTTACATTTGGCTACTTTGCTTAGACAGCCTGAAGTCAAGTTCATCTGTGTTTTAAGTTCAGTCACTTTTTCTTTGTCCTCAGTCACTCAAGTCCCACCGAGTTTGCGGATGTTCTCTCTGAGGTGAGAAGGGTGGAGGAGAGATTGCGTCCTTTCATTGAGAGAACCCATTCAATCCTTGGTGCAGCCACCTCAGCAGACTACAACAACAATGTAAGGATGTTTTCAGGTGGAACATGCAGTCACAGAAATTTGGGTGCCATGGTGCTCAGGTGCCTTTTGAAAATCCATAGTCTCTTTATTTATTAACAGACTCAGGAAAGGGAGGAGGACCAGCGCATTCTCAACCTGGTCGGAGAGGCTCTCCGTCTCCTCGGCAACACTTTAGTTTCTCTCGGTGATCTGCGTTGTAACTTAGCCACGACTCCTCCCCGCCATCTCTCTGTGGTTCGACCACTGGCCCACTACACGTCCCCTGTACTTATGCAGACAGGCCTGCCGCACATGCCCATCCCAGTAGGTTTATACCATGGATGTTTTTTATGGTAATCTAGGTGGGGGTTTTTTGTTTGTTTGTCTTTTTTATTTTGTTTTTGTTTTTTGAGTAATTCATTTTCTTAGAAGCAAATGTAATTTTTTCTCCAGATCAATATAGGAACCACAGTGACCATGACATCTAATGGTAGAGCTGTAGCTGAGGCTCAATTCCAGCCTTCTCAAACCACTGGCCAGTCAGATCAACAGGGCCATGGCCAAGTTCCAGCTCCTCAGCCAAATGGAATTATTCAACAGTCAGGGCAAGCGCAGGGAGGTCCCCGAGTGATCAGAATCACTCACCAAACCATGGAACCTGTTGTCATGATGCAAATGAATATCGATGGTGGGTAGGAGCAGTCCTTTTTCAGAATCAGTACTTCATGAGGCTGACATCAAATTTTTTTGTGGCATGTGAATGTAGGTTTCTGATTTGTTCTGTTGTTTTCTACAGGGGAGTCAGCCAGTGGTCCTCAGATCCAAGGTCAGCCAAATGCTGCAGGTCCTGGAGAGCCTGGTGAGTGCTGCTCTCATTACCTTCTACCTGTGAAGTCATATGACTGTTACCCTCAGGAGACTCTGGACAGTTGATTTTACCACCTTTCAGGTTTGACAGTTACACCTACCCCAGCTGTGAGTTTTGTATCAATCAAACTGTTTGTTTTAAGCAATCTCTTTGTAAGAGTACATTTCTTCTACACATAGGGACGACACCCATTCACATCCCAGGGCTTCCTCCTGAGTTCATGCAGGCCATCGTCCACCAGATCTCCAATCAGGCTGCTGCCATGGCTGCTGCAGCCTCAGCTGGCCAAGTAGGCCAGATGCCATCCAGCTTTGGCTCAACTCCCAATGCTGAAGGGACTGCTCCTGCTCAACCCCCTCAGCCTGCGCAGGCCAGGGTTGTCATTACCCGACCTTCTTTCTCCCCTCATATCCCCCAGCCTGTTGGAACCAGGGGAACCACCATAAATCTTGGAGTAGCTGCACCCCCTACCGTAGGGCAGCAAACAGGACAGGTAAGACAGAGAAAGAGGGGAGGAACTCTTAGCTGAATAATGCTGCTGTACATATAACATCATGCTGAGGGCATAGGTCTGCTAGTTTCCTTCTGACTCCTTTGTATCACTTCAACAGAGTGTACCACTGACCGCCCCCCCGCTCACCCAGGTCATCAGTGGTCTAGTTGGACAGCTCCTGATGCCAGGGCAGTCAGGTGAGTGCTGTTGTCCCTTTATAAATAAGTACAGAACACAGGGTCTTACTTGAGGTTATGTATTGTATTAGTCACACTGTATTCGTTTTGGGTGTACATACTAACAAACAGCTGACTGTCAGTTTTGCCCCATTTCCATAGGTGATTCAGTTTCTACACCCTCTCCAGCCAGCTCCCATCCCCCCTCGACCTCCTCTTCTTCTGATTCCTCTGGTTCCACTCTCCCTTCTCACACTTCATCAGCCAACACTTCTGGACAGACATCAACTCCAGTGGGACAGCCACCAGAGGGAGATCCAGAAGGAAATTTGGCCCAATTTCTTAGCTCTCTGTTGGGAGGAGGGGCTGGGCCAGGTGGTCTTGGGTCTGGATCAGCACCCGCTATCACTGTGACAGTACCTGGGGTGCCTGGCTTCTTTCAGGGCATATCAGACTTCATACAGGTTAGTGTTTCCATTTGTCACCATGCATAGAACATAGTGGAATGGAAACTGTGTTTTTAATTTTTGCAGCTAAACCATTGAATGCTTTATGGAGATGCATTTATCAGAATATGGACCCCAGGGTGAGGCTTTCAAATCAGATTTTGGCTGCTGAACACTCACATACATATTGAATTTGCTGTTACTTATTCATAAAATATGTCTGTGTATTTGCAATCTTGACCAGCAACCTTCACCAGCCCCTGGTACCCCAAGTCCCCCCCTTCAATCCCGCGGCCCTCCCCCTCCTCAGGCTCCCAGTGGTGGTGGAGACACCCTGAGCCCAGAGCTGTTCACAGGCATTGTCCAGGGAGTACTTTCCACCATGATTGGCTCTCTGGGCCCACAGCAGGGGCACAGTGAGAGCATTGCCCAGTTCATTCAGAGGCTTTCCCAGACTAACAACTTGTTTACTCCAGGCACCGGGGATGCCGTGGGTGAGTAAATCTGTGCATTGCAATTTTGAAGGGGACACGGTCTTTGATTACAGTCAAGTTACTTTAAGTTTCATTCCATAAAAAAACACTAATGCAAAGCAGTACTCTTTGTAGTGTATGCACAGTCATGTCTATTTGCTCCCCTGCCAGGGTTTTTTGGGGACCTGCTGTCCCTGGTGTGTCAGAGTATTTCCATGGTAGACATGGTGCTGCTGCTGCATGGGAATGCCCAGCCACTGAGCCGCATCCAACCCCAGCTCAATGACTTCTTTATGGAGCATTACCTCCAAGGTCGAGAGCCCACTGATGCAAATATTTCTGTAAGCCACTTTGTTACTTCTGCCACCTGCTGGTGTCTCGAGTGATCAAAATGATCTTGTTCTATTTCGTGTCGGTCATGATTAAGATTTTTTTTCTCTTTGCAGACAGCAGCAGAGGACCTCATCAATGGTTTAGAGGAGTACATAGCCGAGAGCTTTGTAAGAGATACCCCATTTATACACAAAGAGACTCACCTAGACCACCACAAACCTGCATGTGTACGGTGTTAGCATGTCATCTGGATGGAATTGTGTGTCTTCTTTGTAGGCCACCGTCACAGTTCGAGAAGGAGTGGACATCACTCAGACCAACATGTCCTTCCTCAGACAGCAGTTCACACGAATAGCAGCACACATCCTGCGTTGCAGTGGTAGGGAACTCGCTTCACCTCTGCCTGAATCGCTCAAGCAGGCTAAGTTCCTCTGTGTTACTCCAGAGTTACCGTGCTTTTGCAGCTACAGCCCTGAAACTCTCAAGTAGTCCATCCCCCAGTAAAACCACCTCCACTCCTGAATAGCTTGTGTGCTCTAGCCTTTGAATCTTCATGGCCTACCTCTCAGTCGTGGACTTATTTTTATTTCAGTGTGTCTTGTTTTTAGTTGATTATTTTTAGTTATTTTGCAGCTCTTTAGTCGGTGTTGTTAGATGTGCTTGATAAATGAATTATAGCATAAAACAATGAAATTATAATAAATAGAAAAACTGATGACTTTATTGAGGACTGTGTCTGACTGTAGATAACAAAATGTCTGTTCTTGCTATAGATCAGACATTTGGTCCCCGTCTTCTGTTGCTGTGCACCCGGGGCCTATTTGAGTGTCTTGCTCTCAACCTGTACTGCCTCGGTGGGGAGCAGAGAGCGCTGACTGCAGTCATCAACCACCGCATCGTGAGTACACATAATTCATAACCACAAAAGCTGTGCTTGACTCTTTGGACACAAGTCAAGCTTGATATTGATTTGGTGTTTGAGTTAGAGCATCACAGACAAGGAAGAAGTAATGTACTGTCATTTAGGTACAGTGAATTACAGAAATACTTAGAAGTCAGTAGCTTTTTTTATGTTACAGATTCTGCACTTCTGTCAGTTTGAATATTAGATACAAGAAGGTTAGGTATATATTACTTGTTTAATAATTTGAAAAAAAAGAACCCTCAAGTACAATCATTATAGGAACAGCATATAATGTAAAACACAATGTAAAACCATTTTGGCAAGGACTTAAGTTTACATAGATAGTAAGATTCAGTGGGAGAGGGGAGTTTTTGAAATGCCCATTTTTGATGGCATATAACACCATCTATAAGTGTGTTAACATGTGTTTATCCTAAAATACTGTTAAAACCTTAAAAGGGAGGGACCATATACCTAAAATTCCTCCTGATGTGATGTACACACCCTTAAATTGAAAGTGTACATCATTATCACACTGGAATAGCTAATAATAATAGTAATACAATAAAAAATTGGCTTCTATGCATTGCCTTTGTGCACTGCCTGTTGACACCTATGTCCTATCGGACACTTGTGTTGTCGCCTCCTGGCTAGATCCTGGCTTGTGTTGTCTTAAGTCTCAGATGCACGTCACCTTGTATAAAAGCGTCTGCTAAATGAAGTTGTAAATTGAATAACAGCATCCACAGGGACAAATGCCATGGAGTCAAAACATCACAAAATATGATTTTGTTAGAGTAATTTTGGAGGGGCGTCCGGGTAGCGTGGCGATCTATTCCGTTGCCTACCAACATGGGGGTCGCTGGTTCAAATCTCCATGTTACCGCCAGCTTGGTCAGCCGTCCCTACAGACACAATTGGCCCTGTCTGCAGGTGGGAAGCCGGATGTGGGTATGTGTCCTGGTCGCTGCACCAGCGCCTCTGGTTAGTCAGGGCACCTATTCGTGGGGGGGGGAGGCCTGGGGGGAATAGCGTGATCCTCCCATGCACTACGTCCCCCTGGTGAAACTCCTCACTGTCAGGTGAAAAGAAGCGGCTGGCGACTCCACTTGTATCAGAGGAGACGTGGCAGTCTGCAGTGGGGGTCGACCGGTATGGGATTTTTCAGGGCCGATACCGATCTCAATTATCGGTAGGTTATGGCGGCCGATTACCGATATTTGGGGCTGATATTCAGTTGCAGTAGATGTAAAAAAAAATTGTGCCAAAATTTACAGCAACACAAACCCCAACACAAGGCTGCCTTTAAATGAACACGTTTGATTGAATTTTGTGTAAAACAGAAAATATTTGAAAAAATAAAGTGCATGATGTTCAAGACACTAGATAACAGTCTGAGTGGAATTCTTTTTTAATTAAAAATAAATAACTTCCTTAATTAAAAATAAATAACTTCATGAAAATGGAATGAATTAGACTGCATGGACAGCAGGAAGTAAACTTTGATCAAACTGAATAATTATAATGTTAAAATAACTCCACATAAAGTGGTTAAAGTGCTCCCAGCAGGCTTTGACTGAACTGAATGGAAAAATGTACATTAGTGTCATCATGTTCCCTTCTCTTATCTTTAAAGGGATAGTTCGGGTTTTTTGAAGTGGGGTTGCATGAGGTACTTATAGCTAGTCAGTGTAGTACCTGCAGTAGATGGGAGTCTGTTGTATGAGGTACTTATAGCTAGTCAGTGTAGTACCTGCAGTAGATGGGAGTCTGTTGTATGAGGTAATTATAGCTAGTCAGTGTAGTACCTGCAGTAGGTGGGAATCCGTTGCATGAGGTACATATCAGTAGTCAGTGTATTACCTGCAATAGATGGAGTCTGTTGTATGAGGTACTTATCAGTAGTCAGTGTATTACCTGCAGTAGATTGGAGTCTGTTGCATGAGGTACTTATCACTAGTCAGTGTATTACCTGCAGTAGATGGAGTCTGTTGCATGAGGTACTTATCACTAGTCAGTGTATTACCTGCAGTAGATGGAGTCTGTTGCATGAGGTAGTTATCAGTAGTCAGTGTATTACCTGCAGTAGATGGAGTCTGTTGCATGAGGTAGTTATCAGTAGTCAGTGTATTACCTGCAGTAGATGGAGTCTGTTGCATGAGGTACTTATCACTAGTCAGTGTATTACCTGCAGTAGATGGAGTCTGTTGCATGAGGTAGTTATCAGTAGTCAGTGTAATACCTGCAGTAGATGGAGTCTGTTGCATGAGGTACTTATCACTAGTCAGTGTATTACCTGCAGTAGATGGAGTCTGTTGCATGAGGTAGTTATCAGTAGTCAGTGTATTACCTGCAGTAGATGGAGTCTGTTGCATGAGGTACTTATCACTAGTCAGTGTATTACCTGCAGTAGATGGAGTCTGTTGCATGAGGTAGTTATCAGTAGTCAGTGTAGTACCTGCAGTAGATTGGCGTCTGTGCGCTCCCAGTTAGGAGATTCAGCAGGGTTGGCCTTCGCTCTCTCCCTTTATGAAATTCTGTGACAGTTTTTAAAAGCAACTGTCAATCATATATTTTGAAGGAATGATGTTGCCAATGCTGAGAAGGTTTAAAACACTTTTGCAAAATTTAGAAATACCTTGAAAAAATGGTCAGGTGAGTTGCAGCTACATAAAGGTTGTAGCTTCATTTTCATTTTGAAGTTTATTTTCATAACCTTGCTCCTGTGTAGCAAAATGTGATTGCTGCATTTATTGGAGTGTCTAATAGAGTTTACTCCTGATAATGCCGTAGTTACTATGCTTTTGAACACAGACCCTGACCATTCTGGCTTGCTGTTTTTCTACAAGTTTCCCCTTTCTCCTCTTTTCACATCTCTCCTCTTCATGTGATTGTTTCCAAACCTTTTTTTTTTTTCTGTATGTAAGGAAATAATAAACGTTTTCAATATGGGATTTTCTGTATGTAATAATAAACATTTTCAATATGGGATTTTCTGTATGTAATAATAAACATTTTCAATATGTGATTTTAAAAAAATATATCGGTTTGGCCGATAAAAATATGCCGATAACGATAATATGAAAAAATTACAACTATCTAAGCCAATAATCAGCCAGACCGATAATCGGTCAACCCCTAGTCTGCATCGCTCCCAGGATCAGCAGAGGGGGTGGAGCAGCGACCAGGATGACTCGGAAGAGTGGGGTGATTAGCCAAGTACAGTTGGGGAGAAAAGGGGGGAATCCAAAAAAAAGAGAAAAATAATAATTTGGAGCTCTTTGTATGTTCCTGTGTTGCATGTTGTGTGAGAGCTTCCTGTGTCTCTTCAGAGGAGGATGTCCGCTGAAGTCAACCCCAGCCTGGTCAACTGGCTGACCAGCATGATGTCCATGAGACTCCATGTCATCTTGGACCACAACCCTGTGACTGAGGACCACATTCAGCACTACGTCATTCATACACAGGTGATGAGCTGGAGTGGGAAACAAGGTGTCTGTGAGCACAGTGTTGGTTTTGAGAGAGGTGTTCATTCATACACAGGTGATGAGCTGGAGTGGGAAACAAGGTGTCTGTGAGCACAGTGTTGGTTTTGAGAGAGGTGTTCATTCATACACAGGTGATGTGCTGGAGTGGGAAACAAGGTGTCTGTGAGCACAGTGTTGGTTTTGAGAGAGGTGTTCATTCATACACAGGTGATGTGCTGGAGTGAGAGACATGGTGTCTGTGAGCACAGTGTTGGTTTTGAGAGAGGTGTTCATTCATACACAGGTGATGAGCTGGAGTGGGAAACATGGTGTCTGTGAGCACAGTGTTGGTTGTGACAGGGGTGTTCATTCATACACAGGTGATGTGCTGGAGTGAGAGACATGGTGTCTGTGAGCACAGTGTTGGTTTTGAGAGAGGTGTTCATTCATACACAGGTGATGTGCTGGAGTGAGAGACATGGTGTCTGTGAGCACAGTGTTGGTTTTGAGAGAGGTGTTCATTCATACACAGGTGATGTGCTGGAGTGAGAGACATGGTGTCTGTGAGCACAGTGTTGGTTGTGACAGGGGTGTTCATTCATACACAGGTGATGTGCTGGAGTGAGAGACATGGTGTCTGTGAGCACAGTGTTGGTTTTGAGAGAGGTGTTCATTCATACACAGGTGATGTGCTGGAGTGAGAGACATGGTGTCTGTGAGCACAGTGTTGGTTTTGAGAGAGGTGTTCATTCATACACAGGTGATGTGCTGGAGTGAGAGACATGGTGTCTGTGAGCACAGTGTTGGTTGTGACAGGGGTGTTCATTCATACACAGGTGATGTGCTGGAGTGAGAGACATGGTGTCTGTGAGCACAGTGTCAGTTGTGACAGGGGTGTTCGTTTAAGTGATGTGTTGAAACGTTGAGATGAGATGGTAAATCAACTACATGTCACAAAGAAAACTATGTGTTGCATAATGTGCTTTCATCCAGCAGGGGATGGTACTTAGCCGTTAAGAAAAGTGTTATGGGGCGTCTGGGTAGTGTAGCGGTCTATTCCGTTGCCTACCAACACGGGGATCGCCAGTTCGAATCACCGTGTTGCCTGCAGCTTGATCGGGCGTCCCTACAGACACCCATTATTTCTGTATTATTTCTTACTGTATTTCAGCTAAAGGTATGTTTTTTTTAATTCAATTTTAAATTTGTTTTGATGTGCTGCCCCAGACAGGGGCAGGAGAGGGGCTCAGCCACAGGCTGAGTCAGAATGTAGATATAAGTTGTCTTGATGCCTGCTCAGTAATCCAGCTGAGGAAACCACAGGAAGGTGAATCAGTTCTGCAGGTGTCCCCACCCTTATAAACAATACAGTGGCTGCAGGTGTCCCCACCCTTATAAACAATACAGTGGCTGCAGGTGTCCCCACCCTTATAAACAATACAGTGGCTGCAGGTGTCCCCACCCTTATAAACAATACAGTGGCTGCAGGTGTCCCCACCCTTATAAACAATACAGTGGCTGCAGGTGTCCCCACCCTTATAAACAATACAGTGGCTGCAGGTGTCCCCACCCTTATAAACAATACAGTGGCTGCAGGTGTCCCCACCCTTATAAACAATACAGTGACTGCAGGTGTCCCCACCCTTATAAACAATACAGTGGCTGCAGGTGTCCCCACCCTTATAAACAATACAGTGACTGCAGGTGTCCCCACCCTTATAAACAATACAGTGGCTGCAGGTGTCCCCACCCTTATAAACAATACAGTGACTGCAGGTGTCCCCACCCTTATAAACAATACAGTGACTGCAGGTGTCCCCACCCTTATAAACAATACAGTGGCTGCAGGTGTCCCCACCCTTATAAACAATACAGTGGCTGCAGGTGTCCCACCCTTATAAACAATACAGTGACTGCAGGTGTCCCCACCCTTATAAACAATACAGTGGCTGCAGGTACCCCCACCCTTACAAACAATACAATGACTGCAGGTGTCCGCACCCTTATAAACAATACAGTGACTGCAGGTGTCCCCACCCTTATAAACAATACAGTGGCTGCAGGTGTCCCCACCCTTATAAACAATACAGTGACTGCAGGTGTCCCCACCCTTGTAAACAATACAGTGACTGCAGGTGTCCCCACCCTTATAAACAATACAGTGGCTGCAGGTGTCCCACCCTTATAAACAATACAGTGACTGCAGGTGTCCCCACCCTTATAAACAATACAGTGACTGCAGGTGTCCCCACCCTTATAAACAATACAGTGGCTGCAGGTGTCCCCACCCTTATAAACAATACAGTGGCTGCAGGTACCCCCACCCTTACAAACAATACAATGACTGCAGGTGTCCCCACCCTTATAAACAATACAGTGACTGCAGGTGTCCCCACCCTTATAAACAATACAGTGACTGCAGGTGTCCCCACCCTTATAAACAATACAGTGATTGCAGGTGTCCCCACCCTTATAAACAATACAGTGGCTGCAGGTACCCCCACCCTTACAAACAATACAATGACTGCAGGTGTCCCCACCCTTATAAACAATACAGTGACTGCAGGTGTCCCCACCCTTATAAACAATACAGTGACTGCAGGTGTCCCCACCCTTATAAACAATACAGTGATTGCAGGTGTCCCCACCCTTATAAACAATACAGTGACTGCAGGTGTCCCCACCCTTATAAACAATACAGTGACTGCAGGTGTCCCCACCCTTATAAACAATACAGTGATTGCAGGTGTCCCCACCCTTATAAACAATACAGTGACTGCAGGTGTCCCCACCCTTATAAACAATACAGTGATTGCAGATGTCCCCACCCTCATAAACAATACAGTGGCATAACGACCCAAACCAACGACCAGTTTCATAGCCAGATTGCTGTGACCATTAACTAGAGTTTCATGGCCATTAGTTCAGATATGTGGAAGACACCTGGGTTAAAATTAAATCTAAGGGGTGCCCGGGTGGCATGGCAGTCTATTCCGTTGTCTACCAACACAGGGATCGCCGGTTCGAATCTCCATGTTACCTCCGGCTCGGTTGGGTTTCTCTACAGACACAATTGGCCGTGTCTGCGGGCGAGAAGCCAGATGTGGGTAGTATGTGTCCTGGTCGCTGCACTAGCGCCTCCTCTGGTCGGTCGGGGTGCCTTTTTGGGGGGGAGGGGGAACTGTGGGGAATCGCATGATTCTCCCCCTGGTGAAACTCCTCACTGTCAGGTGAAAAGAAGCAGCTGGCAACTCCACATGTATCGGAGGAGGCATGTGGTAGTCTGCAGCCCTTCCCAGATCAGCAGAGGGGGCGGAGCAGAGACCGGGACAGCTCGGAAAAGTTGGGTAGTTGGCCAAAGTACAATTGGGGAGAAAAATGGGGGGGGGGGGAATTAAATCTCAGGACATCCCACATTTCACTGACCATATTAACTCTGTGGACACCACATCAAGTTCACCAGGAGGATGTGAAACATGACAGGGTAGTCTTCTTACACTGTGAAATAACAGTTGGTGATGGGGGACATTTGATTGTTGATGTTTACCGTAAACACATAGTGTTCAGTACTTAAGGTTTGCCTCTCATCATCCACTGGAGCACAAACTAGGAGTCATCAGGGCACTGGCCCACCGAGCTGACAACGTCCCCCCCAACACAGCGGCCAGGGAAGGGGAGAAGTCCCACATTAAACAGGCCCTGGTTAAGTGTGGTTATCCTAACTGGGCGTTTGTCAAAGCCAGAAAAATGCCCAAATATGGACAGCATGGTGGCCCAGTGGTTAGCACTGTTACCTCACAGCAAGAACGTCCTGGATTCGAACCCCAGGTCATCACAGGTCTTTTTTTTTGTGTGTGGAGTTTGCATGTTCTCCCCGTGTCTGTGTGGGTTTCCTCCAGATGCTCTGGTTTCCCCCCACCATCAAAAAGACATGCATGTTAGGGTTAATATTCCTGCCTGTGTCCCTGAGCAAGCCAGTGGAAAGAAGAACTGGAGTTGGTCCCCGGGCGCTGCAGCTGCCCACTGCTTGTATACAATAGGATGGTTACATGCAGGAGACACATTCATTGTAAGAATACAATGACAAAATAAATTGGCTTTCTTTCAAACAGTGCACCAGCCAATCGAAGAGAGGAGAAGGACAACAGCTGTCTAAGCATAAACCGGTGGTGCCTCCGTATGTGGCAGGAGTGTCGGAACAGTCGAGACCCGTACTTTCCAAACACCGCATCTCGGTTGCTTTCATATCCCCAAAACACGCTGCACCAGAAGTTGGTCCACCCAAAGGATCGGGTCCCCCGGCACAAACAAAACAATATAGTGTAGCTGCTAAGTGCTGGGAGGATTGCCGTGACTTGTACATTGGGGAAACTAAACAGACAATGGCCAAGAGGATGACACAACACAGGAGAGCTAACACGTCAGACCAGGACCCCACAGTCTACACCAGTGGTTCTCAACCTTTTTGGGGTCCTGGACCCCCTGCGTATTTTTGATCTACCCTGAGGACCCCTCCACCTGATCTTGGGGGAGGGGGTTGCATGGTGATAGAAAGAGTAGAAACTGCATTTTAAATTGCATTATAGCATTTATTCACTCTTTGGGGCAAAAATAAGAGCTTTCAGTTGTAACTTAGATATAGTTAACAAAACAGAATTTTTATGCAGTAACTTTCAGATATATGTAACAAAACAGAATATGTATTCAGAAACTTTCAGATATATGTAACAAAACAGAATATGTATTCAGTAACTTTCAGATATATGTAACAAAACAGAATATGTATTCAGTAACTTTCAGATATATGTAACAAAACAGAATATGTATTCAGTAACTTTCAGATATATGTAACAACAGAATTTTTATGCAGTAACTTTTAACAGTGCAAACGGGAGCGAGATCTCTTATTAAAATACAATAAATTACACTTGTGAAACAGATGTAATTAGAGAAAAAAGTCCTGTTACCCTTTATAGTTTAGGTAGATAAAGGTCTCAGTCACATTTGAGTAAAATAATCCTATTTCTATAAATGTCATAGGATCTTTTTTTTAAAGATATTTTATTTTCACGGACCCCTTGCAATTACACCACGGACCACTAGGGGTCCGCGGACCCCCGGTTGAGAAACACTGGTCTACACCATCTACACAGTCTACACCATCTGCAGGCCAGTGGCCACTCTTTCAAGGATGAGGATGTGCACATTGATAGGGAGGAACACTGGTTTTAACAGGGAGTAAAAGAGGCCATCTATGTCAAGAGGGAACGACCATCCCTGACCTGGGGGGGTGGGGCTAAGAGTACATCTGTCACCATCTTACAATGCTGTGATTGTAACTATTCCCCAATCCTCTGTCCTAGTTAATGGTCACGCCCATATTTGCATATGAGACTGGTCGTTGTTTTGGGTCGTTATACCACTGTATTGTTTATAAGGGTGGGGACACCTGCCGACTGAAGAGGTGGGGTCCGCGGTGGTGTAGCGGTCTAAGCATCGGCTTTGTGTCGATGCAGTTGCCCACTGGGGACCGGGGTTCGCGCCCCGGTCTCATCAGATCCGACTATGGCCGGACTCGATGAAGCAGCAATAATTGGCAGCGCTGTCTTCGGGAGGGGGGCGGAGTCGGCTTGTGTTCGTCACATGAATGCGTCTCTGTGTGTGGGGGGGGGGAAAGCAGTGGTTCGGCCTGGATTCACCTTGTTACGGAAGTGGCGAGGCGTCTCCTTCGAGACTGCCTGGTCGGAGAGATGCAGTTGGCGAATGCATACAGTACGAGGGTGGGTGTTTGAACTAGAAGAGAGCGATTGGCCACTAAATTGGGAGAAAAAGGGAAAAATCAGAAATAAATAATAATAAAAAAAGAAACTGAAGAGATCACTTAGGGCCCTGACACACCAGGCCGTCGGTGAGCATCTGTGACCCTAGTTTTTGTGGTGTTTCCTGCACCATCAGCGCTAGTCGGACCCCTGTCGGCAGCTTTATGGATGATTCAGCATGTTGAATGGGCGGAGCCTGTCGGTGAGAGAGATCCCTCTGATTGGCTGTTCAGCTTAGCGAATCAGTGCAGAACGCACATGCTATTTTGCCTTCGTCTGTAGTATTTGCGGTGTGTTCAAGTGATATTTTTTGGCCCAGATGGCAGGCGACGTGAGGCGACCCAACAGTCAGGCTTTGCTGCTAGTCGGTTTGGTGTGTCTGGGTCCTTAGATGGAAATGTTTCTGTCTCAGAAGATGTGTCCAGATGAACTGGTGCACCTTTCTGTGGTTGATGTACATTTGGTCCCTTCTCCATATCTTCAAGTAGGGACTAAACCCTACCCCATTTTAGTGAGTTTGCTGAAGTCTACAGGTTAAAACTGTAGAGGTTAAAAACACGGCAGGTTGGTATGGAGATTGTGGTGTTAGTACAGCTGCAGCTAGTAACATTCATAATGGACTTGTTGGTTTAGGTGTACCAGCACACCTACCACCACTGACAGAGACAGCACAAACAGTTTTCAGTAGTCAGTGCTGATTCTTTGTTTCAGTAATTTGTGCTGATTTTAGTTACTTTTTAAAAAGAAGCTTCTGGACTTCTAGAAGCTTAACCTGTTGATTAACCCCCCTCACAGATGGATGACACCTTGTCCCCTGCCCCGGCCACCACGGCAGAGGAGGCCATGGCTTCATCAGGGGACAGCTGTGAGGTTGGAGCGTTGCTTGGGGAGACTGCCCCCTCCCGCATAGTGTCATCAGGAGAGACGCTAGGCCCCCTCATACAACAGGGAAGGGAGGAGTCAGCAGCAGAGGTGGAGCCTTGGGCAGCCGACGTGCCGCTGGTAAAGACTCTAGTGGATGATGTTCGTCTGCAACATGTGCACCCCGCAGCATGTGTTTGAAGTTATTAGGGGTGTGACGATTCACAAATTCCAACTAATCACAGAAACATTGATGCAGGCTTTTGTGTGTTGGTAAAGTCTGACCTGAAATGTGTATCTATTATTATATCAGTTTTTATTGCCGTAATGATTGCAGTACTTTTTTTTACCAGCAACAGATAAGATTCCAGATCAGATGTTGACTCTCTTCTCTGCTTCTGCCAGTACTGCATCGAGTCGCAGTATTCCTATCAGGATTTATTGTTGCAACAGTCTGCAAATATAGCAGTAGTAGAATTGAAATTGAAATGTTTGGGTGTCCGGTCTATTCCGTTGCCTACCAACACGGGATCGTCAGTTTGAATCCCCGTGTTACCTCCAGCTTGGTCGGGCATCCCTACAGACACAATTGGCCGTGTCTGCGGGTGAGAAGCCGGATGTAGGTGTGTGTCCTGGTCGCTGCACTAGCGCCTCCTCTGGTCGGTCAGGGCACCTGTTCAGGGGGGAGGGGGATCTGGGGGGAATAGGGTGATCTTCCCACATGCTACGTCTCCCTGGTGAAACTCCTCACTGTCAGGTGAAAAGAAGCAGCTGGTGACTCCCCATGTATCGGAGGAGACGTGGTAGTCTGCAGCCCTCCCCGGAATAGCAGACGGGGTGGAACAGCGACCGGGACGGCTCGGAAGAGTGGGGTAATTGGCTGGATGCAACTGGGGAGAAAAGGGGGGGGGGGCAAAAAAATGAAATAAAATGGAAACGTTTGTGCTGTTCCAACACACTGTAGTGAACTGCATCATATCACACAGCATCTGTGAGTGTGCAGAACGCTTCACTGAATCACAGCCATGAATCTGCTGCTTAACAAGTGTGTAAGATGCACCAGCTCATTGGTCGCTGTTAAGATATGAATTAGAGTGGTGTCGCAGGGTGAGCTACACACCCCTCCACATTATACAGTGGTTGCAGTTAGTAGTCAGGATTTGTTGTGTGATTATTGTGTGGCAGGAGTGGGTGCCCATCATCAGGCATGACCTGCTGTCCCAGAGGAAGATAAAAGCCCAGCCACCTCTGTCTGACGCCTACCTCCATGGCATGCCTGCTAAGAGGAGGAAGGTAAGCTTTCCATCTTGTAACATTAAATACACAGAATAATAACTAAACACACAGAATAATAACTAAACACAGAATAATAACTAAACACACACAATAATAACTAAATACACAGAATAATAACTACACAGAATAATAACTAAACACAGAATAATATCTAAACACACAATAATAAATAAATACACACAGTAATAACTAAATGCACACAATAATAACCAAACACACAATAATAACTAAATACACAGAATAATAACTAAACACACACAATAATAACTAAACACACACAATATGAATAAATACACCGAATAATAACTACACAGAAAAATAACTACTAAACATACAGAATAATAACTAAATACGCAGAATAATAACTAAACACACACAATAATAACTAAACACACACAATAATAACTAAATACACAATAGTAACTAAACACACACAATAATAACTAAACACAGAATAATAACTTAACACATAATAATAACTAAATACACAGAATAATAACTAAACACACAGAATAATAACTAAATACACAGAATAATAGCTAAACACACGGAATAATAAGTAAACACACAGAATAATAAGTAAATACACAGAATAATGACTAAATACACAGAATAATAACTAAACACAGAATAATAACTAAACACAGAATAAGGAGTCGATACACAGAATAATAAATACACAGAATAATGACTAAATACACAGAATAATAACTAAACACAGAATAATAACTAAACACAGAATAAGGAGTAAATACACAGAATAATAACTAAATACACAGAATAATAACTAAATACGCAGAATAATAACTAAACACACACAATAATAACTAAATACACAATAATAACTACACACAGAATAATAACTAAACACAGAATAATAACTTAACACACAGAATAATAACTAAACACAGAATAATAGCTAAACACACAGAATAATAACTAAACACAGAATAATAACCAAATACACAGTATAATAACTAAACACAGAATAATAACTAAACACACAGAATAATAACTAAAGACACAGAATAATAACTAAAGACACAGAATAATAACTAAACACAAGAGAATAATAACTAAATACACGGAATAATAACTAAACACAGAATAATAACTAATTACACAGAATAATAACTAAATACACAGAATAATAACTTAACACACAGAATAATAACTAAACACACAGAATAATAACTAAATACACAGAATAATAACTAAACACAGAATAATACCTAAATACACAGAATAATAACTAAACACAGAATAATACCTAAACACAGAATAATAAGTAAACACAGAATAATAACTAAATACACAGAATAATAACTAAACACAGAATAATAACCAAACACACAGAATAATAACTAAACACAGAATGATAACTAAATAGTAATAATAATAACTAGTTCAAAGAAAAGGAGTGCACAACTTGAAATGAAGACATTAGATGAGAAAATTAAAATAATTGAAACGGATATCTACCATAACAGACATATCTCTACAGATAAACATACACAATTACTCCTACTTAGATCTCAGTATAATGAATTATCAGCTCATAAAGCAGCTAACGATTTCCTGAGACTCAAACAGTCCTACTATGACCAGGGGGAAAAGCTCGGAAAACTCCTAGCATGGTGCATTAAACAACAACAAACAGAAAGGTCTATTAACTGTACAGAAGCTCCAAATGGTGGAACTATAGTAGACCCTGCAGAGATTAATGAAGCCTTCAGAGTCTTCTATGGGAAATTGTATAGCTCTGAGTGCTCTTCTAGCCTGGACATGCAGACAGAATTCTTAAACAACCTTAAAATACCCAGAATTTCTGAAGAGGAAAGTAAAATATTAGACAGAAGTATAACAAAATTTGAAATTGCAGAAGTGATTGGCTGTATGCAGGCTGGAAAAACAGCGGGTCCAGATGGCATCCCCATAGATATTTATGAAAAATTTCAATCCAAATTACTTTCACCCCTTTTGGAGATGTTTCAGGAGTCCTTTGAGGATGGTCTTCTCCCCACATCCATGCGGGGTGCCCTAATCACACTACTTCCAAAGCCAGGAAACCAAATACAAAATGTGAAAATATGCATCCAATTAGCCTTTTAAATTCAGATACAAAAATACTCTGTAAAGTTCTTGCAAGAAGATTGGAGGGCTTGCTTCCTCAGGTGGTGGGGCAAGACCAAAACGGATTTATCCAAGGTAGACAGGGCTTTCAAAATGTCAGACGAGTGCTCAATATTTTACACAGCCAGAGAGAGGTGATAGACACTGCCTTAGTCTCACTTGATGCCGAGAAGGCCTTTGACCGTGTTGAATGGCCTTATTTGTTCGAGGTGCTTTCCCGCTGTGGCTTTGGAGATACATTTTGTAAATGGGTTAGATTGCTCTGTACTGGGCTTACAGCGGAAGTCCTGACTAATAGTATGATTTCAAAACCTTTTAACATCTCTAGAAATTGCCTGCAAGGGAGTCCTTTATCACCATTGGTTTTTATCCTTGCAATAGAGCCATTTGCTGTAGCGGTGAGGATGCACAGTGACATTTATGGAATTCGAGAAGGTCATTTAGAACATAAAATAGCGTTCTTTGCCAATGATGGAATTTTGCTCCTAAAAAATCTACAAAGCTCTGTCCCCGCACTCCTAGGTCTTATTGAAACATTTGAAAAAATATCTGGATATAAAGTTAATCATTCAAAATCATGTATAATGCTACTTAATGAAACAGAGAGGAAAAATAGCCATGTTTATGCTTCTACTTTCAATTCAACAGATAATTTCACATATTTGGGAATAAAAATTGTCCCTGAGGTGAATAAGATTGCTCAGATAAATTATGACCCAATTCTGGAAGCTAGTATCTCATCAATAGAACGTTGGACATCTTTACCTATTTCAATGATTGGCAGGATGAATATTCTAAAAATGAACATACTCCATAAATTTCTTTATTTGTTCCAGAACATCCCCCTGCCCCCTCCCTCATCTTTGTTTACTAGAATCAATAAATTTTTTACCAACTTTATTTGGCAAAATAAGCGTCCCAGATTAAGCCTACCTTTACTGTATCTACCATATGACCGAGGAGGCCTTAAATGCCCAAACATCCAGCGGTATTACTGGGCAGCTCAATCGCAGTCCATTATGTTTTATTTTTCACCCGGAACCCTTCCTGCTTGGTTGGATTTGGAATCCTCATCTGTTACACCAAGATTACCATTGCACTTATATTTGTATTCAGCAGATCGTAAATACCTGAGGGAAAATACAGAGAACCCTGTTATATTGAATATGATTGATGTTTGGTTTGACACTTGTAAATATTTGAATATAAACTCTTCCTGGTCACGCCGCTTCAGTCCTATTTTGGGTAATGCCAATTTTAAACCAGGGATAAATGATACAGGATTTCCTATGTGGGCTGAAAAAGGGTTAAGGAAAGTGCAAGACATGTACAGTGAAAAGGAAGTATTTATGTCATTTGCAGAAATATTAACCAAATATCACATTCCAAAGAATCATTTTTTCAAATATCTTCAACTTAGGAGCTTTATATCCTCATCTCAAAACCATTCATTAGATAAACCTGGCATTTCTACATTAGAGGTAGCAGTCAGAAGACATTGTTATGATAAAGGTTTAATTTCAACTCTATATGACTTGTTTGTGTCCGGATCTGATGATTCATCTGAATCAAAACTGAGATTATGGGAGGAAGATCTAGGGGAGGAAATATCTTTAGAAGACTGGAGTGAGGTATGTAAGGAGGCACAGAGGCAGACAATCATTAGCAGCTTGAAACTCATACAGTATAAATGGCTGATGTGGACATACACACAACTCTGGTTAAAATACATAAGTTTAATGATAACATCCCTGATACTGGTATCAAGTGTAAGGAGACAAGAGGAGTACTATATCATTGTATATGGGAATGTGTGAAAGTGAAAACCTTTTGGCAAGATGTTGTTAATATGATTTATCAAATTTTATTAAAGAAATCACCATTGGATCCCAAGCTTTTTATTCTTGGTATATATCCTACCAACCCACATTTACAACGCAGAGGGTTCAGCTTCATAGACGTGTGTACTACAAGCTAAATGTATAATTACTCTTAATTGGAAAAATGTTGATGGACCAAGAATTGGAATGTGGATCAAAGAAATGGCGTCAAACATGTCAATGGAAAAGATAAGATAACTAAACACAGAATAATAACTAAACACACAGAATAATAACTAAATACACAGAATAATAACTAAACACACAGAATAATAACTAAACACACAGAATAATAACTAAATACACAGAATATTAACTAAACACACAGAATAATAACTAAATACACAGAATAATAACTAAACACACAGAATAATAACTAAATACACAGAATAATAACTAAATACACAGAATAATAACTAAACACACAGAATAATAACTAAATAAACACTAATAACTAAACACACACAGAATAATAACTAAATACACAGAATAATAACTAAACTACTACTTTCAGCTGCTCCCGTTAGGGGGCGCCACAGCAGATCATCCGTTTCCATTTCTTCCTGTCTTCTGCATCTTCCTCTGTCACACCAGCCACCTGCATGTCCTCCCTCACCACATCCATAAACCTCCTCTTTGGCCTTCCTCTTCTCCTCTTCCTTGGCAGCTCCATATTCAGCATCCTTCTCCCAATATACCCAGCATCTCTCCTCTACACATGTCCAAACCATCTCAATCTTGTCTCTCTTTCCTTGTCTCCAAACCGGCCAACCTGAGCTGTCCCTCTAATATACTCGTTCCTAATCCTGTCCTTCTTCATCACTCCCAATGAAAATCTTATCTTCACCTCTGCCACCTCCAGCTCCACCTCCTGTCTTTTCATCAGTGCCACTGTCTCCAAACCATATAACATAGCTGGTCTCACTACCATCTTGTAAACCTTCCCTTTAACTCTTGCTGGTACCCTTCTGTCACAAATCACTCCTGACACTCTTCTCCACCCACTCCACCCTGCCTGCACTCTCTTCTTCACCTCTCATCTGCACTCCCTGTTACTTTGGACAGTTGACCCCAAGTATTTAAGCTCATATGCCTTCGTCACCTCTACTTGCATCCTGACCATTCCACTGTCCTCCCTCTCATTCATGCATAGGTATTCCGTCTTGCTCCTACTGACTTCCATTCCTCTTCTCTCCAGTACTTACCTCCACCTCTCCAGGCTCTCCTCCACCTGCACCCTACTCTCGCTACAGATCACAATGTCATCCGCAAACATCATCGTCCACGGAGACTCCTGCCTGATCTTGTCCGTCAACCTGTCCATCACCATTGCAAACAAGAAAGGGCTCAGAGCCGATTCTTTGATGTAATCCCACCTGCACCTTGAACCCATCTGTCATTCCAACCACACCTCACCACTGTCACACTTCCCTCATACATATCCTGCACCACTCCTACATACTTCTCTGCAACTCCAGACTTCCTCATACAATACCACACCTCCTCTCTCGGCACCCTGTCATATGCTTTCTCTAAATCCACAAAGACACAATGTACCTCCTCCTGGCCTTCTCTATACTTCTCCATCAACATTCTCAAAGCAAACACCACATCTGTGGTGCTCTTTCGTGGCATGAAACCATACTGCTGCTGCTGATCATCACCTCTCTTAACCTAGCTTCTATTACTCTTTCCCAAATCTTCATGCTGTGGCTCATCAACTTTATACCTCTGTAGTTGCTGCAGTTCTGCACATCACCCTTGTTCTTGAAAATCGGTACCAGTATGCTTCTTCTCCACTCCTCAGGCATCCTCTCACTTTCCAGGATTGTGTTAAACAATCTAGTTAAAAACCCCACTGCCATCTCTCCTAAACACCTCCATGCTTTTACAGGTATGTCATCAGGACCAACTGTGTTTCCACTCTTCATCCTCATCATTACTTCCCTCACTTCCTCCTTGCTAATCCACCACACTTCCTGATTCACTATCCCCCACATCATCCAACCTTCTCTCTCTCTCATTTTCTTTATTTATCAGCTCCTCAAAGTACTCATTCCACCTTCTCAACACACTCTCCTCACTTGTCAGCACATTTCCATCTCTATCCTTGATCACCCTAACTTGCTGCACATCCTTCCCAGCTCGGTCCCTCTGTCTAGCCAATCAGTACAAGTCCTTTTCTCCTTCCTTAGTGTCTAATCTGTCATACAACTCACCATACGCCTTTTCTTTTGCCTTTGCCACCTCTCTTTTTGCTTTACGCTGCATCTCCTTGTACTCCTGTCTACTTTCTTCATCTCTCTGACTATCCCACTTCCTCTTTGCCAACCTCTTCCTCTGTATAATTTGCTGTACTTCCTCACTCCACCACCAAGTCTCCTTGTCTTCCTTCCTCTGTCCTGATGACACACCAAGTACCTTCCTAGCTGTCTCCCTCACTATTTCTGCACTACCACCCAGTGCCTGTCTTAACTCCTCCCTGAACTCCAAATGATGGTCTTCTGTCTTCAACTTCCACCATTTGATCCTTGGCTCTGCCTTCACTCTCTTCCTCTTCCTGGTCTCCAAAGTCATCCTACAGACCACCATCCGATGCTGCCTAGCTACGTTCTCCCCTGTCACCACCTTGCAGTCTCCAATCCCTTTCAGATCGCACCTTCTACATAAGATATAGTCCACCTGTGTGCACTTTCCTCCACTCTTGTACGTCCCCCTGTGTTCCTCCCTCTTCTTGAAATATGTATTCACCACAGCCATTTCCATCCTTTTCACAAAATCCACCACCATCTGTCCTTCCACATTCCTCCCCTTGACACCATACCTCCTCATCACCTCTGTTCCCTTCACCAACGTGTCCATTGAAGTCCGCTCCATCACCACTCTGTCCTCCTTGGGTACCCTCTCCACCACGTCATCCAACTCACTCCAGAGTTCTTTTTTCTCTTCCATCTCAGACCCAATTTGTGGGGCATATACGCTGATAACATTCAGCAATACACCTTTGATTTCCAGCTTCATACTCATCACTCTGTCTGACACTCCATACCTCCAGCACACTCTTGCCATACTCTTCCTTCAGAATTACCCCTACCCCATTTCTCCTCCCATTTGCACCATGGTGGAAGAGTTTGAACCCACCTGCGATACTCCTGGCCTTACTCCCCTTCCACCTGGTCTCTTGCACACACAGTATGCCTACCTTTCTTCTCTCCATCATGTCAGCCAGCTCTCTCCCTTTACCAGTCATAGTGCCAACATTCAAAGTTCTGACTCTCACCTCCACATGCCTACCCTTCCTCCTGCCTCTGGACGTGCCTTCCCCCTCTCCTTCACCCAACAGTAGCATAGTGTCCACCAGCACCCTGCTGGTTAAAAGTACCGGTGGCGGTTGTTGGTAATCCGGGCCTCGACCGAACCGGTATCTTATTTATGATCCGCATATTTGATTTGGCAAAGGTTTTACGCCGGATGCCCTTCCTGACGCAACCCTCCCCATTTGTCCAGGCTTGGGACCGGCACTAAGGATGCACTGGCTTGTGCATCCTCAGTGGCTGGGTTATGTATACACATATATACATACACACATACATATATCTCTCATCTGTGATTTATGTGATTTATGATGTTTGTTTTTCTTTCCCTTTTGTATGTGTTTAAGTGGGGGAGTGCTGCTGGCGTCGTGTGTGGCTGCCGCTTCTCCCTCTCGTAGCCCCCCTTCCCATCCAACCCTGTATGTCTGTGTTATGTTTATCTGTCGTCTTGTTTCACCCTGTTTATTGTAAAGCCACTTTGAGTATTAGAAAAGCGCTATATAAGATTGATTTATTATTATTATTATTATTATATGTGTGTGTGTATGTGTGTGTGTGTATATTTATATATATGTGTGTGTGTATGTATGTATGTATATGATATATGTATATATTCCATGATTAGACTGTCCAGTGTGAAGGGCCCCACATGTCGCTTTCCGACGCAGTGAGCCGAGCAGCTCGCAATGCAGGTGTCAGACCTGTCACGGCTCCAAATACCCTGCAGGGGGAGCTAGAGATGCCAGAGTTGCAGGAGGCGTACACAGAACAGGTAATGCATCACCGTATCAGTCTCCATTTTAATGAATAGGCGTCAAACATGAAGATGCAACAGTAGAGCCTTTCAGCTAGGTCCAACTGTATGTTTTCTAAGTGCTCTGGGTGTGTAGAAAAACACTATACATGTAATGATTATTATTATTATGATTATTATGGTTATTATTATGATTATCATGGTTGTTATTATTATTATTATGTTATTGTTATTATTGTTATTGTTGTTATGATTATTATTATTATTCTCTCTGCCTTAGGTGAAGAGGGATATAAAAGAGAGGGTGAGAGTCGACCCTGACTATAACTCGGAACGCTTTCCCAACACAAACCGAGCTTTCTCCATGGAGGACTCGTCATGAGCTGCCAGTCATCAGTCACGGCCTGAAGCACTCTCGTCCAATCATGTCGCTCCACACACATCCCATCTGGGTCGTCTGCAGTCCTTCAACAAACACACGATGGAAATGATGAGTCAAAGCTACACTATGCAAGTTTGGCACCGTGGCAGTGCTTGTTGGCTGCGAGTGGTACTTTCAGTATATACTGTATGGCAAGGCTGCAGTACGATACAGTAACGCAGGTCTGATGCTGAAACATCTATTTTTTTGTCTACTGCCATGTGTTAACCTGTTCAACACATTAGCGCTTGTCCTTCCTCGTGTGCGAGAGCCCTCTGTGTTTGTTACTGATAATGTGGCGAGACCAGACATATACAAGGAATGTGAGAGGGAGGCCTGCTCATCCCAGACCACTTCAGGTCAGCAGGGAAACTACTCAGTGTGTTGACTCGCCACTGGGTGCATCTGTTCTGTACACACTCAAGAACACTTCATTTACAAATTTGCATAGTGTAGCTTTAAATATGCGTTTATCATCCAGTCTTCATATCCAGTTCACTCTGTGCACAGCTGTAGTCCACGGACTTCCTGTTTCTACTGCCGCGCTCACACCAGTTTCCTGGTTGTTGGTGCATGCTATTGACAACGGCATATTTTTCACGATGCCCGCAGATTTACCATGGATAAATGTCAACCACATGCACACAACTGTCGACACACTTTCACCTGCACCTACCAGCAAATGGGTGAGACATTTCGATTTGAACATTCTGTCCGTCCATCGATCCGTCCGTGGACGCAACTTGATTTGTACAACTTGAAACGTTTCACCCCTTTGCTGGGAGGTGCAGGTGCAAGTTTGTTGTTGACATTTATCCGTGGTAGATCTCGCGGGCGGAGGGAGAGCCTCTGCTCCATGCCAGTTCTTCTGCTTTAGTTGGGTGAAAAGGCCATGTGGCAGCACGGTCGCCCAGTGGTTAGCGCGGTCGCCTCACAGCAAGAAGGTCCTGGTTCGAGCCCCGGGGTAGTCCAACCTTGGGGGTCGTCCTGGGTCATGCTCTGTGTGGAGTTTGCATGTTCTCCCGTGTCTGTGTGGGTTTCCTCCTGGTGCTCCAGTTTCCTCCCACAGTCCAAAGACATGTAGTTCAGGTGACTCACCAGTACTAAATTGTCCTTAGGTGTGTGTGTGTGTGTGTGTGTGTGTGTGATGGCTTGGCGGTCTATCCAGGGTGTCTCCCCGCCTGCCGCCCAATGACTGCTGGGATAGGCTCCAGCGACCCTGAGAGCAGGATAAGTGGTTTGGATGATGGATGGATGGATGGATGGATGGACATCTTGCAGGCATCGTGAAAAATATGCCATTGTCAGTAGCACGCGCCAACAAACAGGAAACTGGTATGAGCGCTGCAGTAGAAACCGGAAGTCGGTGGACTACAGTTGTACACAGTGGATTTAGAATCCAAACTCAGAAAGGCAGCAGTGCTCTGAAGTTAAGAACAGCATGAGGAAATGATCGAGTTCTGTAAGCAACACAACATCCTGTCCTTAGACCCTCACATCAGATGAGCAACAACTCCCTAAAAAAAACAAATAAACCCCTTTAACAGGGAGGAAAAACTAGGAGGAAAGCTCAGGAAGAGCAACAGAGGCAAATCTCTCCCAAGACGCATAACGTGACGTGATGTTGTGTTCACACAATTTACACAATACAACACTGAAAGAGGATAACACAATTATAATGGACTTATAAAACATATGAAGGATATGATGAGGAGGATGCCAAGTACCAGAACCACCGGAACAGCTCAGGACCCGAGCCACGTCACCACCATCACCATGTAGACAACAACAACAACAACAAAAACGGTTGTCCGGGTAGCGTGGCGGTCTATTCTGTTGCCTACCAACATGGAGATCGCCAGTTCGAATTCCCCTGTTACCTCCGGCTTGGTCGGGCGTCCCAACAAACACAATTGGCCGTGTCTGCGGGTGGGAAGCCGGATGTGGGTATGTGTCCTGGTCGCTGCACTAGCGCCTCCTCTGTTCGGTCGGGGTGCCTGTTCGAGGGGGAGGGGGAACTGGGGGGAATAGCATGATCCTCCCATGCGCTACGTCCCCCTGGTGAAACTCCTCACTGTCAGGTGAAAAGAAGCAGCTGGTGACTCCACATGTATGGGAGGAGATATGTGGTAGTCTGCAGCCCTCCCCGGATCAGCAGAGGGGGTGGAGCAGCAACCGGGACGGCTCGGAAGAGTGGGGTAATTGGACGAGTACAACTGGGGAGAAAGGGGGGGGGGGACAGGAGTCACATTTGTGAGAGAATGATATAACAAGGATAACAGAGTTATATTATTTTATATTAATTTATGTTAGTTTATATTAATTTATATTACTTTATATTACCTCATATTAGTTTATCTTAATTTATATTAATTTGTTAGTTTATATTAATTTATATCGTTTATATTGATTTATATTCATTTATATTAATTATATTACTTTATATTAGTTTATATTAATTTGTTAGTTTATATTAATGTATATTAGTTTTTATTAGTTTATATTAATTTGTTAGTTTATATTAGTTATATTAACTTATGTTAGTTTATATTATTTTTTTTAGTTTATATTAATTTATGTTTACATTAGTTTATATTTATTTATATTATTTTATATTATTTTATGTTAGTTTATATTTTATATTAGTTTATGTTGGTTTATATTAGTGTATATTAACTTATGTTAGTCTATATTAATTTATGTTAGTTTACATTAGTTTATATTAATTTGTTAGTTTATTTTAATTCATATTAGGTTATATCGGTTTACATTAGTTTATTTTAATTTTTGTTAGTTTATATTAGTTTTTATTAGTTTATTTTAATTTATATGGGTTTATAACTACAGGGTTTCTGGTTCTGATTCTAAAAGGGAAATGAGATGATGGAGTGATACACGCATATTTAAAGCAGTGTTTTTCTACAAAGAGGATGAGCTGTCACCAGACGGGGGCGCTGCGGAGCATCCTGGCTGTACCTGCACTGTCATGTTAAGACTAACTGTTGTATATTAGTAGAGCTAAACTGTGATTAGCACAAACTGTACATTGAAATAGTGGTGTAATTTTTTTTTTAGTATCATTCAAGCAACTTGTGTTGCTTGCCACGTTGTTGGGGTTGTATTTATTTTAAGGTGTTTAACCTTACAAGTCATCATGAAGTACAGGTCATATGTGTTACAAGTCATCATGAAGTACAGGTCATATGTATTACAAGTCATCATGAAGTACAGGTCATATGTGTTACAAGTCATGAAGTACAGGTCATATCCAAAGGAGTTGAATCAAGTGCAACTGGACTTGGTATTTATCCGTGAAGACGTTTCGCCTCTCATCCAAGAGGCTTCCTCAGTTCGTGCCTTTCTGACTAGACCAAGCTAGTCTGACTGGCTGGTGATGAGACTCAGAATGTATGCTCTTTGGAGTCGTTGTCAGAGCTATAGATGTCCATGGCTCTTTGTGTACCGATGTTTACCAACGCCCGTCGTTATCTGAGCTATTGGTATGCGTGGCTCTCCTGGGCTCCGATGTCCAGCTGCGCCCGTCGCCATCGGGGCTGTTGATTTGCATTTGTTTAGCAGCCACGGTGGTTGGGGGTGTTACTTTCGACTTCATTGTTCAGTGGTCATGAGAGTGGTTGGAGCCGTTAGTGAGCGACTGTTGTTCTTGGAGGCTAGGCTTCTTGAGTCTCCTGGGTAGAGATGAAAGGACGGCATTGTAAGTGGGAGATAGGTGGTGTCGCAGACCTCCTCCTCTGTTGAGGGATGGTTTTTCCAGTTTCGCATAGATGGCTTCCTTCACCCCTCTTTCAAACCATCTATCTTCTCTGTCCAAAATGTGTACGTTGCTGTCCTGGAAGGAGTGTGTCTTCTCCTTTAGGTGTAGATAAACTGCTGAGTCTTGTCCTGAGGAGTTTGGCCTTCTGTGTTGGGCCATCCGTTTGTGTAGTGGTTGTTTGGTTTCTCCTATGTATAGGTCAGTGCAATCCTCATTGCATTGTACAGCATACACCAGATTGCTTTTCCGGGTGTGTGTTACACGGTCTTTGGGATGAACCAGTCTTTGTCGGAGTGTGTTGCTGGGTTTGAAATATGAGTTTCTCCTGAGTTTCTCGGAGACCCCAGAAACATACGGGATGACTGTGCTATTCCTTCTGTTCCTTTTCTCCTCATAGCTCACCTGGTTGGTCTTTTTGGAACGTGTTGCAGTTTTCACAAAGGTCCAACTGGGGTAGCCGCAGGTTTTTAAAGCTCCCCTCAGGTGTTTGTGTTCTTCTCGTTGGGCCTGAGTGCTGCTGGGCACATTGTCAGCTCTGTGTTGCGATAGCTCTGACGACGACTCCTAGAGGATAAATATCTGAGTCTCATCAGCAGCCAGTCAGACTAGCTTGGTCTAGTCAGAAAGGCACGAACTGAGGAAGCCTCTTGGATGAGAGGCGAAACGTCTTCACGGATATATACCAAGTCCAGTTGCACTTGATTCAACTCCTTTGGATAACCATGACCTGGATGAATGAGAACATTCACAGACATACAGGTCATATGTATTACAAGTCATCATGAAGTACAGGTCATACGTGTTACATGGTCCATGTTGGTAGTCCCGTGTCAACTGTCATTGAGATTGTGTGCACCAGTTTAACCATAAAGTCAGATCCAGTACAGTAATTTATCAGAACTATTACCATAATAGAATCCAGTGTAATGTAGTTTTGTCAGAAAAAGAGCAGAAGTAATTTCTAGACTTTGTAAAAGAGGTGAAGGCTCGATGCTTGTCAACATTTCCCTGAAATAAAACTACTTAACAATCAAATTGTAATATTTGCAAAACGTGTCTTTCAACCTTTGTTTTCAGTTAAACACGTTGTTGAAGTGATAAAAAACTGTTGCTATGGGTGTCCGGGCGGCGTGGCGGTCTATTCCGTTGCCTACCAACACGTGGATCGCCGGTTCGAATCCCCGTGTTACCTCCGGCTTGGTCGGGCGTCCCTACAGACACAATTGGCCGTGTCTGCGGGTGGGAAGCCGTATATGGGTATGTGTCCTGGTCGCTGCACTAGCGCCTCCTCTGGTCGGTCGGGCGCTTGTTCAGAGAGGAGGGGGAATTGGGGGGGGGGATAGCTACGTTCCCCTGGTGAAACTCCTCACGGTCAGGTGAAAAGAAGCGGCTGGTGACTCCACATGTATCGGAGGAGGCATGCGGTAGTCTGCAGCCCTCCCAGCTAGCAACATTGCTATGGCCCGGACCCGTCCCACATCGACACTTTCATCCGGCCCACATACGTGTGGAATGATGGCACGTGGGTGGTCCAAATGGCCATAGAGCCACCAGCAATTGCACCGCGTAGCTGCGAGGATATTTCAGGGATTTGGAGGAAGAGAGTTGAACACAAAGTGTCCCCTTATGCGGACGATCTTTTGGTTTTCATATCAAGCCCGGACCCCTGCCTACCCCACATGCTGTCATTACCCACTCATAGGCGGTTCTCAGGATACAAACTAAATTTACACAAAAGTGAACTTTTTCCCGTGAATGGGGAGGCACCTACATCAGAGTATACCAACCTCCCTTACGTGATTTTGGAAAATCAGTTTACTTACCTTGGTATTACAGTCACAAGAAAACACAAGTGTCCTTTTCTAAAGAAAATGTCCTTACCCTGTTACAACAGGTGAAACTGTACCTAACGCAGTGGTCACCCCTATCTACATCCCTGGTGGTGGGCCCAATTAACGCAATCAAAATGAATAGCCTCTGCTATGTATTGGCCATCTAGGTTTGTCCCTTCTGAGATACCGTCACGCTTCCCTTGTGTACCTCGTGTCCGAGCGGTTGAAAAACAGAGTGGCGACCCTTCCATTGACCCTTTGCACGTGACGTCACGTCCCACTCGCGGGAAATATGAACGCCATGACGGACGGCAGAAGATCAATCGATTTCGCCTCCTCGAACAGAGCTTTTCCTGGTTTCAAGGGAGGCTGTCCCCACTGTCGTGGCCCATCAGTGCAGCTTCTGTCTTCCAGGGGTTTCACGGCGGAGTCTAGGGCATACAGCAGAGCCGTGATTTGGGAGCAGACCTCTCCAAGGCCTGCTTTACATGTGCAGTGGCCGCACACAACGGTTCCATCCTTCTTCACAGACACCCATGGTTTCAGCTGGGTCGCAGACAGAGCCTGACTATGATGGACCTGAAATTACAGATAGTGCAGGCGGGTCATTCCATGGAAAGTGTTAAGATTGGACTTTGGAAGTTTGAGGTTTTTGATCATAACCAAATATATATATATATATATATATATATATATATATATATATATATATATATATATATACCATATTTTAACCAAAAATTATGCATTTTTAATTTAATTAACACATTTCATATGAAGAGGGAAGTATTTTTGCTCATAAGAACAATAAAAGTCTGAGATTTATTTGATATGTTTTAAGTGTTACCTTAAATGAATGTGAGAAATGGTCAGAGTGGACATGAGAAAATGATTGTAATTTAACAAAAACAGCTAAAAATATACAAATTGTATATTTATTATTTAATTGTATTTTGCTTCATGCTAACCAGTACACTTGAATCAGTGGCTTCAGACACTGAAAACATTACTGACAGTTTTATTATGCCTCCTTGTCCCCTTTGAATGCTGTGGACTCGAACTTAACACTTTCTATGGAATGAGCCAAATGCTGCTAGATGGCAAGACTGTGTAACCTACTATGAAATGGCGAGGAAAGTATGAGCTGCTTTTGGTTACAGTCGATTTGAGTTTTGATGGCATCCTTGGGGAAACAGATTAAAAACGTACACAGCTGGCTAGCTAGCTATGTCTTACCTTTGCCATTATGAGGTACATCCCCCCTACTGTGAGCATAGCACCGCGATTCTGTAACCCAACCAGCTACAAAGAACTGGTCAGCATCCAGACTTTTGTGTGCTTTTAGGTCAGCGCCTGTGTGTGGGGACACTCCGATGGTAACATAGTGGTACAGATCGTGTGGATTGAACTCGGGCAGACTGGACGGTTTTGCTAGATCCGTGAACACATCGGTAGGAAGAAGGTACGGTATTGTATGTAGAAATCACGTCAGGACACAGCGCTGTCGCTTGACACAACCTCTACGTTGCATTCTTTATTTAGACTGACACAGCATCACAGGCAGACCCAATCAAACAACCCAGAGCCTGCAGGCATTACCAATCGATCCCAGCACAATAAAACAGCACCAAATCAAATGCAGCACTGTCGATGTGTGCAGACATAAAATCCCCCCCCCCCGGCAGGATTTCAAACATGAAAGGTTGACACAAAGTCCTCTAGGTGGCCAGGGTGTAAACGTGTGCGAACAGGTCGCGAGGCGGCCTGAGGCTGGGCAGGCTGAGGTGGGGAGGGAGAAGGCAGGGGAAGCTGAGGCCCAGAAATGTCTGGGGCCCGTGTAGGAGCTGCATGAAGCCCCGGGGCGTCTCGCCATGCTGAGGGAATGGCTATGGTTGTGTCACCAGCTGTGTGTGGCGGAGCTGACACCTTCCGTAGACGACTGGAGTGCCACCGAGTGCCATCGCTGAGGAGGTAAGTGGCTGGGCCCAGCTGACGGGTGACTTGGAGAGGAGAGGACCAGTATGAAGCCATTTTATTGTCCCTGTGGGGCCTGCGGACCCTGACCCAGTCTGACACATTGATGTCTGGCACCCTGGTTCGTTTTGACTGCTCAAACCGTTGCTTCATCCGCGTCTGCTGACGAGTGACTGAGGCTCTGACCCCAGAGGGAGGTGCCTGAGGTGTGGAGGGGCGGAGCCTGTCAAGGGGCATGCACAGTTCCCGGCCTAGCATGAGAGAGGCTGGGGAGACGCCTGTGGTCGAGTGCTGTGTGGCCCGATAGTGCAGCAGAGTGTGACGGATGGCCTGCGTGAAAGAGCACCCTTGGGCCATGTGTGCTCTGAGGCCATTCTTCAGTGACTGGTGAAAACGTTCAACGCCGCCATTGGCCTGGGGGTGGTAGTACGCAGTGCGTATATGACGGATGCCCTTGCTTTCGAGATAAGGAGTGAACTCAGCAGAGACCAGCTGAGGGCCGTTGTCAGTGGTGATGGCCTTTGGGAGGCCCCAGCGAGAGAAAAGAGAGTCCAGGAAGTCGATGATGATCTGTGAGGTCACAGTGCCGGAAGTGGTGAGTTCAGGCCATTTTGAGTGTAGATCGTAGGCGACCACCATGAAGCGTTGGTGGTGGGGAACTCCATGGATCTCACCACAAATGTCCAACTGCAGGTGTTCCCAGGGCTGAGAGGGCCAGGCGAGAGGTTGCAGGGGTGGGGGAGCCTGGTGGCCAGTCTTGCCACTCACAAGGCAGGCAGAACAGTCCTTCACCAGAGCCTCAATATCTCTGTCTATCCCCGGCCACCACACCAGGTCTCGGCAGCGCTGTTTCAGTTTCACAATGCCCAGGTGGCCTTCATGCGCCATATTCAAAACACGTGCACGGAGAGCAGCTGGGACCACTGTGCAAAACCCACGTGCCACGCAGGTGTCGTTCCAGCAGGAGAGCTCCTGTCTGACTCGGGCGAACGCAGCCAGCTCCTCTGGGACCTTGTGAGGCCAGCCGTTCTGGATGTAGGTGTGGAGCTGGGAGAGGACAGGGTCCTGTTCGGA
Organism: Lampris incognitus; assembly: GCF_029633865.1. Classification (NCBI taxonomy): domain Eukaryota; kingdom Metazoa; phylum Chordata; class Actinopteri; order Lampriformes; family Lampridae; genus Lampris; species Lampris incognitus. The sequence goes on from NC_079228.1 coordinate 5,541,137, forward strand.
GGCTGCCCTCAGCTCCTGCAGAGAGACAGTGGCCTGGAGGGGTGTGTGTAGCATTTGGACAATGTCCTTTTCCACACAGTCAGTGTCCGTCTGTGGAGCTGGGGTGGAGACAGAGCGAGAGAGCAGGTCGGCCACAACATTGTCTCTGCCTGGGGTGAACTGCAGGCTGAAGTTGTACTGGCGGAGGCGGTCAGACCAGCGGTGCAGCCTCAGGGGTTTATGGCCTGTCCCAGATGTGGACAGCAGCGCTGTCAGGGCCTGGTGATCTGTCCTGAGGGTGAAGGAGCGGCCATAGAGGTAGAGGTGCCACCTTTCACAAGCCCAGATACAGGCTAACGCCTCACGCTCACCCACGGAGTACCGCTGCTCGGTCAGGTTGAGGGCACGGGAGGCGAAGGCAATGGGCTTCTCCACACCGTTCTGGGTTTGAGACAGCACAGCCCCTATCGCTGTGGCTGATGCGTCACAGGTCACAAAGGTGGAGCTGGAGATGTCGAAGTGAGCCAACACTGGTGGTGAAGTCAGTTGAGTCTTGAGATCACGCACAGCGTCACTGCATGCCTTTGACCACACCCATGGCTCGTCCTTACGCAGCAGCTGGCGCAGGGGGGCTGTGGTCGCAGAGTACTGGGGAAGAAACCTCAGGTAGTAACTTGTCATACCCAGGAAGGAGGCGACCTGGGCGGCCGAGCTGGGCTCAGGGATGGCCTGAATGGCGTCCACGTTGGATTGTAGTGGAGTTACACCACTCGCTGACAGAATATAAATCGCCGAAGGAGGGCACTCTGTGGAGCAGCGAAATGGGTGCTCATAAGTCCCACAGCTTCGTCAAAGCTTGTGACGTTCCCCAGAGACCCGAGCACACGATGACCCTCTGCTCCCCAGCAGTGTAGCAACAGAGCCGTCTTCCTAGCCTGGCTCACGTCGTCGAGCCCTGAGGCGATGATGTAATTTTCAAAACTATGTAGCCAGCGAGTCCATGGTACCGGAAGCTCGCCAGGTAATGCCAGGAAGGGGGCAGGTGGTGGGAGAGAGATATCAGCCATCCTCGTCGCCAATATTGTATTTAGAAATCACGTCAGGACACAGCGCTGTCGCTCGACACAACCTCTCCGTGGCATTCTTTATTTAGACTGACACAGCATCAAAGGCAGACCCGATCAAACAACCCAGAGCCCGCAGGCATCACCAATCGATCCCAGCACAATAGAACAGCACCAAATCAAATGCAGCACTGTCGATGTGTGCATACATAACAAAACCGTTGCTTCATCCGCGTCTGCTGACGAGTGACTGAGGCTCTGACCCCAGAGGGAGGTGCCTGGGGTGTGGAGGGGTGGAGCCTGTCAAGGGGCATGCACAGTTCCCGGCCTAGCATGAGAGAGGCTGGGGAGACGCCTGTGGTCGAGTGCTGTGTGGCCCAATAGTGCAGCAGAGTGTGACGGATGGCCTGCGTGAAAGAGCACCCTTGGGCCATGTGTGCTCTGAGGCCGTTCTTCAGTGACTGGTGAAAACGTTCAACGCCGCCATTGGCCTGGGGGTGGTAGTACGCAGTGCGTATATGACGGACGCCCTTGCTTTCGAGATAAGCAGTGAACTCAGCAGAGACCAGCTGAGGGCCGTTGTCAGTGGTGATGGTCTTTGGGAGGCCCCAGCGAGAGAAAAGAGAGTCCAAGAAGTCGATGATGATCTGTGAGGTCACAGTGCCGGAAGTGGTGAGTTCAGGCCATTTTGAGTGTAGATCGTAGGCGACCACCATGAAGCGTTGGTGGTGGGGAACTCCATGGATCTCACCACAAATGTCCAACTGCAGGTGTTCCCAGGGCTGAGAGGGCCAGGCGAGAGGTTGCAGGGGTGGGGGAGCCTGGTGGCCAGTCTTGCCACTCACAAGGCAGGCAGAACAGTCCTTCACCAGAGCCTCAATATCTCTGTCTATCCCCGGCCACCACACCAGGTCTCGGCAGCGCTGTTTCAGTTTCACAATGCCCAGGTGGCCTTCATGCGCCATATTCAAAACACGTGCACGGAGAGCAGCTGGGACCACTGTGCAAAACCCACGTGCCACGCAGGTGTCGTTCCAGCAGGAGAGCTCCTGTCTGACTCGGGCGAACGCAGCCAGCTCCTCTGGGACCTTGTGAGGCCAGCCGTTCTGGATGTAGGTGCGGAGCTGGGAGAGGACAGGGTCCTGTTCGGAGGCTGCCCTCAGCTCCTGCAGAGAGACAGTGGCCTGGAGGGGTGTGTGTAGCATTTGGACAATGTCCTTTTCCACACAGTCAGTGTCCGTCTGTGGAGCTGGGGTGGAGACAGAGCGAGAGAGCAGGTCGGCGACAACATTGTCTCTGCCTGGGGTGAACTGCAGGCTGAAGTTGTACTGGCGGAGGCGGTCAGACCAGCGGTGCAGCCTCAGGGGTTTATGGCCTGTCCCAGATGTGGACAGCAGCGCTGTAAGGGCCTGGTGATCTGTCCTGAGGGTGAAGGAGCGGCCATAGAGGTAGAGGTGCCACCTTTCACAAGCCCAGATACAGGCTAACGCCTCACGCTCACCCACGGAGTACCGCTGCTCGGTCAGGTTGAGGGCACGGGAGGCGAAGGCAATGGGCTTCTCCACACCGTTCTGGATTTGAGACAGCACAGCCCCTATCGCTGTGGCTGATGCGTCACAGGTCACAAAGGTGGAGCTGGAGATGTCGAAGTGAGCCAACACTGGTGGTGAAGTCAGTTGAGTCTTGAGATCACGCACAGCGTCACTGCATGCCTTTGACCACACCCATGGCTCGTCCTTACGCAGCAGCTGGCGCAGGGGGGCTGTGGTCGCAGAGTACTGGGGAAGAAACCTCAGGTAGTAACTTGTCATACCCAGGAAGGAGGCGACCTGGGCGGCCGAGCTGGGCTCAGGGATGGCCTGAATGGCGTCCACGTTGGATTGTAGTGGAGTTACACCGCTCGCTGACAGCCAGAACCCCACGAAGTCGATGGCTGGTTTCGGCTGCTGAGGGGCACCTGTAAGTACCCCTGTCTGAGGTCGAGCTTGGAGAACACCTCAGAGCCATAGAACTGAGCAGTGAGTTCTTCTGAGGTGGGCAGTGGATACTTATCAGGGACCACTGCCTTATTTACTGCACGTAGATCGACGCAGACACGCAGGCCCCCTGACTTCTTCTTAGCCACTCGGAGGTTTGAGACCCAGGGTGACGCATCCACCGGTTCAATGATGCCAGCTTCCAGCAGTTGTTGCAGCTTGTTGGAGACCCCATCACGGAGAGCCAACGGGATGCGGCGCAGTGGTTGGATGACAGATTTCACAGCAGGGTTGAGGAGAGGTTGATGGGCGAAGGCGGAGAGGCAGCCCAGCCCCATAAACAGCGATGGCCACTTCTGCTGCCAAGGTGTGGCAACAGTCAGGATTGCTGCCCCCCTTGTGTCTAAGAGGGAGAACCCCAGAGCGGAGAACAGGTCCAGGCCCATCAGGTTGGCCCCATGGCGTGCCACATGAAAAACTGCATTGGGCACCAGCTTGGTTCCATAGCGGACAGTCACTTGGAGAGAGCCAACCAGATCGATTTTGGAGTCACCATACCCACAGAGGACAGCTGAGGGTGCGGACAGTGGCAGTGAACCGAAAAATTGACTGTAGGTATCAACATTCAGGAGAGACACACTTGCACCGGTGTCCAACAGCAGGGGGATGCACACATCATTAATGTTGACTGTGCATGATTTGAATGACACTGGCCCAGAGCTCACCTTGTGAATGACGGCGGTTGAAGACTGGGGGGTGTGGCCCTCTGACCCAGCCGGGGAAGATCGACAGACGTTGGCAAAGTGATTTTGCTTACCGCAGCTACGGCATGTCTGGCCACGGGCAGGGCAGTTCTGAGCCCTTGAAACATGAGACCGAGATCCACAGTTACCACAGGACTGTTGAGGGCGGGGCCGAGAACGCCGTCGTTGCAGTTGCAAGACGTCCCCAGTGGAGTCGGCGCCCGCCTCGCTCTGGCTGGGTTGCGTCCCGAGGGGCAGCCGTGAGTAGAGGGAGGAGTCGTTGGCAGCTTGACTGGAGGTGGCCACTTGCTGTGTATTTAGCATAGCAGCACACTCAGCTGCTCCCTCAACCTGTAGTGCGATGGTAATTGCTCTGGACAGCAGCAGATCGTCTTTTTCCAGCAGGAGAGTCTCACGCCCCTTTGCGTTGTTGGTGTGTTCGATTAGCTGGTCGCGAACTATCTCGTCCTGAAGCGCGCCAAACTTGCATGAGCTAGCTAGCCCTCGCAAATTAGCTACATACTGTAATATTGGCTTGTAATATTTGAGTTGCTAATGTCCCTTACGGCTTTCCGTAGCGCCACAACAAAGTCACGTGATGTACGTAACATTTTCAGTCGGAATCCGGTCGGTGAATAAACACCCAGCACGAGAGAAGTCGTCCTTGCTTTATTAATGTTATAAGTTAACATAGCCAGAGGGCACAGATCATTACATGGTGTCAGAGTAGCGGAGTTTAAATACCCAATATGGATTCGTACGGCGTTCCAGCTCCACGGATGGACTGGGAATCGGCGAACTTACCTGAAGCATGGAGACGATTTCGACAAACAACGGAGCTAATGTTCAAGGGCCCCCTGCGCGGGAAGAACGAAGAGGAGAAATGCAGCTACCTCCTGCTCTGGATAGGGGAAAAAGGGCGCGATGTGCACAACACTTGGACACTCAGCGGAGAACAGGCCAAGAAGCTAGAAACGTACTACGATAAGTACACTGAGTACATCACCCCCAAAGCAAACCCGATTTATGCCAGATATAAATTTCATGAAAAGATGCAGGGAGAGAGTGAATCCTTCGAACGATTTTTACTGAGCTAAAGCTCCTAGTCAAAGACTGTGGCTACCCAAATGCCGACGAGATGGTCAGGGACCGCATCGTGTTTGCCACCAACTCACCCAGAGTGAGAGAAAAGCTACTTAGCCAGGGAGCTGAGCTAACGCTAGAAAAAGCCATAGTTGTAGCCCGCTCACACGAGCTAGCAAAGCAACAGCTAAAGTTTATGGGCCAGGGCAGCACACGTGAAACGGTGTACGCAATAGGCAGAAAGACTTACAAACCGAACGCACTCAAAGCAGCTAACGCTAACTTCAGACAAAGGGAGGGTAACGTTAGCACCGCCGCCAGGGGGTGTAGCTATTGTGGAGGGCTACACGGCGCTAAAGCCACTTGCCCAGCTAAGGGTAAACAATGCATTAAATGCAAGAAGCTCAATCATTTTGCTAAAGTATGCAAGTCTAGCTCCCAGGGACAGACAAAGTACTACCGCGGCACAGTACATGCCGTCGGAGAGAACCCAGAAGAGTACACCACTGACAGAGAGCAGGAAGAACTGTACTTCGACAACATTACAGTGGAGAGCACCGCTGTGGGAGAACAGACAGAGCTGTACATAGACTGCATCTCAATAGAGAACAACGGAAAAAGCAACGAGCAGGCTTACGTAGAGGTTGGAATTGGCACACCTCCACAGAAGGTAAAGTTTAAACTAGACACTGGGGCACAGGCCAATACTATTCCCACCAACCTGTTCCAGGCGCTGTTCAAAAATGTGACACTGAAACCAGCAATACACAGACTCACTGAATATGGAGGAGGCGCGCTGAGCGTGAAAGGCACATGCAAACTCAAATGTAAGTACAGAGACAATGCAATGATGCTGGACTTTTACGTCATTGACACAAACGCCCCACCAGTCATGGCAATGAAAACATGCCGTGACCTAAACTTGGTAAAAATAGGGATGGCTGTGAGCGAGGAAAACAATGTCACATCACAGAGCATAATGGATGAGTATGCAGATGTTTTCCAGGGAATAGGAGAGTTCCCAGGCGAGTGCACCTTCCGCGTCACACCAGATGCAACGCCGGTCGTCTGCCCGCCACGCAGAATCCCCATCGCCCTACGCAGCAACCTGAGGGACGAGCTTGACAGCATGGAGAAAGGCGGCATAATCTGTAAGGTAACAGAACCCACAGAATGGGTGAACGCACTCGTCATTGTTGAGAAGCCAAAGACAGGCAAACTTAGAGTGTGTTTAGACCCCAGAGCTCTTAACAAAGTGATACAACGACCTCACTACCCCCTCCCCACGCTGGAGGACGCCACCACAAAGCTCGCTGGAGCTGAGTACTTTAGCGTGTTAGACGCGCGGTCAGGCTATTGGGCCATCAAACTGAGCACTGAATCCTCAATGTTGACGACATTTAACACAGTGTTTGGCAGGTATCGTTTCCTCAGACTGCCATTCGGAATCGTGTCCGCTCAAGACGAGTTCCAGAGACGCATGGATGAAACATATGAAGGATTGGACGGTGTGACGGCCATAGTGGACGACATACTAGTGTTCGGCAAGACTAAAGAGGAACATGACCAGCGTCTCAGAGCGATGCTGAAGCGCACAAGGGAGCGAGGGGTGAGGCTCAACCCCGACAAGTGTCACATATGCGTGTCCGAGGTAAGCTACTTCGGCCACACGCTCTCACACGAAGGCATCAAACCAGACCCACACAAGGTGAAGGCGGTCAAGGACATGCAACCCCCACAGAACAAAGCAGAGCTGGAGACAGTCCTCGGCATGATCAACTACCTCGCCAGATTCGCTCCACACCTCTCACAGATAAACTCACCCCTCAGACAGCTTCTGAAACAGGACAGTGAGTTTGTGTGAGATGCAGTCCACGACAAGGCATTCCAAGAGATGAAGAATCTCATTACACAGCACCCAGGTCCAGTATTCTCATATTTCGACCCGCAGAAAGAGCTGCGACTCCAAGTGGATGCATCCAAAAGTGGCCTTGGGGCTGTCATGCTCCAAGATGGCAAACCAATTGCCTATGCGTCCAAGTCACTCAACAGCACTGAAGAAAACTACGCACAGATAGAGAAGGAGCTCTACGCTGTGGTCTTCGGCTGCAAGAGGTTCCACGAGTACATGTACGGACGAAAAGTGATTGTGGAGTCAGACCACAAGCCTCTGGAGGCAATACTAAAAAAGCCACTGGCAGCAGCACCACCCCGGCTGCAACGGATGATCCTGGCGCTCCAAAAATACGACATCCAAATCATCCACCGCCCCGGTAAGGACATACCAGTGGCCGACACACTGTCACGCAAGTCAATAGAACACCACGACAGTGACCTACAGGAAGGGATGGAGGCCCAAGTGCACACAGTCCTCAGCAACATCCCTGTGAGCGACACAAGACTCACAGAAATCAAGCAGGAAACAGCGCAAGATCCACAGCTCACCGCACTCAGACGAGCCACACTCACTGGCTGGCCAGACACAAAGAAAAAGTGCCCGCCCAGCATCCAGGAATACTGGAACCACAGAGCAGAAATCTCAGAAATGGACGGTATCCTGTTCAAAGGTGAGAGAATCATTGTCCCCCAAAAGCTTCGCAAGGACATGATACAGCGCATCCATGCCAGCCACCTTGGCGTGGAAAAAAGCAAAGGCCGAGCAAGAGACTTACTGTTCTGGCCTGGCATGGGGAAACAGATCGAGGATGCTGTAGCAGACTGCAGCATATGCCAAGAACGGCGCAGCACAAATGCAAAGGAACCAATGAGGTCACACGCCATACCCGAGCGGCCGTGGCAAGTGATAGGCACAGACCTATTCACATGGAACTCACAGGACTTCATAGTCACTGTGGACTACTACTCCAGATTCTTTGAGCTAGAGAGACTTTACAGCTGCACCTCATCTGCCGTCATCATGAAGCTGAAAGCAGCAATGGCTCGACACGGAATCCCCGAGACTATCATCAGCGACAACGGTCCGTGCTACAGCTCTGGTAAGTTCCGCAACTTCTCACAGACATGGGGTTTCTGAAACACCACCACAAGCCCCCACTACCCACAGAGCAACGGCCTCTCCGAGAAGACTGTCCAGACGGCCAAACGCATCCTGGACAAAGCCAAAGCTGAGAACAAAGACCCCTACATGAGCTTACTGGAGTATCGCAACACACCGGTGGACAACCTGAAATCACCGGCACAGCTACTGATGAGTCGGAGGCTGCGGTCCATTCTCCCATCAACAGCAAAACACCTGCAGCCACAGATCGCCAGTCAGGAGGATGTTCACAAAAGGAGAGAGGTATGTCAACAGCGCCAGCAGGCATACTACAACCGAACAGCCAAACCTCTGCCCCACCTGCCCGCAGGCACACCAATCCGCTTCCGGCAGGAGGATGGATCCTGGAGACCTGCAACTGTGGAAAGACCAGCGAACACAGACAGGAGCTACCACATCCAAACCAAAGGTCAGATCTACCAACGCAACCGTCAACACCTGCGACAAAGCAGAGTGAACACTCACACTACACACACACACACTTCACAGCAGACTGTTACCAGCGCTAACAACAACACACAAGCCCATCAGCAAGAGCATGCTGAACCTTCAGACACAAACAATCAGCGACAACCAGACACACAGCCTGGTTACACCACGAGGTCAGGTCGCACGATCAAACCAAGACAAATCCTTGACTTATGAATGTTAAAAAAAAGAGAGAACTTTACACCAACCTGTACTATACCTGCTATGTTTTGAAAAGAAATATTTACAGCGTTCACTTACCTTGTGTAGCTACCTGCTGTTTGCAGTTACCAGTAATGAAATGAAAAAAAAAGATTAAATGTTATTACGGCGTCACATTTAGACAGTGAAGGAAATGTTTTACACTACTTTGTTGCAGTCCAGTTATATAAGAGTTCCACTTTCATATTCTTTCTTATTAAATTGTATTCACTTATAAACGTGCTCAACGTGGTCTGTATCTCTGCAGAGAAAGCAGCACTTTTCAGAAAAAGGGAGATGTAATATTTGCTAGTAACATTTGATTTGCTAATGTCCCTTACGGCTTTCCGTAGCGCCACAACAAAGTCACGTGATGTACGTAACACCGTCAGTCGGAATCCGGTCGGTGAATAAACACCCAGCACGAGAGAAGTCGTCCTTGCTTTATTAATGTTATAAGTTAACATAGCCAGAGGGCACAGATCATTACACATACTGCTGCACAGACTCACCAGGCAGTTGGTGTCGCTGACGGAATATAAACCGCCGAAGGAGGGCACTCTGTGGAGCAGCGAAATGGGTGCTCATAAGTCCCACAGCTTCGTCAAAGCTTGTAACGTTCCCCAGAGTCCCGAGCACACGATGACCCTCTGCTCCCCAGCAGTGTAGCAACAGAGCCGTCTTCCTAGCCTGGCTCACGTCGTCGAGCCCTGAGGCGATGATGTAATTTTCAAAACTATGTAGCCAGCGAGTCCATGGTGTTATGTCTGCACACATCGACAGTGCTGCATTTGATTTGGTGCTGTTCTATTGTGCTGGGATCGATTGGTGATGCCTGCGGGCTCTGGGTTGTTTGATCGGGTCTGCCTTTGATGCTGTGTCAGTCTAAATAAAGAATGCCACGGAGAGGTTGTGTCGAGCGACAGCGCTGTGTCCTGACGTGATTTAAAAATACAATACATGGTACCGGAGGCTCGCCAGGTAATGCCAGGAAGGGGTCAGGTGGTGGGAGAGAGATATCAGCCATCCTCGTCGCCAATATTGTGTTTAGAAATCACGTCAGGACACAGCGCTGTCGCTCGACACAACCGCTACGTTGCATTCTTTATTTAGACTGACACAGCATCACAGGCAGACCCGATCAAACAACCCAGAGCCCGCAGGCATCACCAATCGATCCCAGCACAATAGAACAGCACCAAATCAAATGCAGCACTGTCGATGTGTGCAGACATAACATACGGATCGGTAGCTAACCCTGCTATCGCTAGCTTCTCCACATATCGCTCTTTGTGCCATCCTACAAGGTGACTCACTTCACAGGACAACTCCACAACATTACTCTGACTATTGGTAGCCATCACTTACATTTAAACTATAATATCTACTCATCCGTTGCAACATTTTGTTTGTTTTTGTTGTTGTTTGTTTGAATTTCCCGGTCTATCACTTACTGCCGTCCGTCATGGCGCAGTCTCCCTCGTCACGTGATAACTGTGACGCGTCTGCCAAGGGTGAATAGGCTCCCATCGTAAAAAATGGCGGCCACTTTTCCAGCCAGCTTCCGGGTGATGGGGACCATGAATAGTTCCAAACGTTGCTATTCGCAGCGTTGCTTTCCATTGCGTGTGAAGCCATTTCAGCGGTAAACTGATAAGTTAGGAGGGAAGATTTTTGATAATTCACTCCGTTTACTGCATTATCTTTATAGTAAGTACTGTTATTTGTATATGTGCTCAACATTAGCTGTTCAATATTGTAACTTCATTATTGTTAACGTAATGACCGAACTAGGTCAGCTACCGGCCTAGCATGTTTGACGGATTTCTGTCGGATCAGTTTTTAATACATTAAGGAATGAAGGTTAATGTTAAGTAGGAATGTAGCTTTATGATTGTAGTGAGCAGGTTTTGATATGTAATGAGCGCGCATGCGCGAGTGTGGAGTCTTGAGGATATGCCTAGTAAAAGGTCAACGTTGTGCCTTGGTCTCCGGTCCATTCATTACGAATATAAGTACTATAAAGTACAAGACATGGTATCAGAAGTCGTCGTCCTCGCCTCTGAGATAAATACCATCACCCGACACAAGTGAGCGGAATGATCCGTGCAGTTTGACTACGTGAGAAAAGAGCTTCTGAAGTGTCCGAGTGAGCTAGCAGAGCTAGCAGAGCTAACGGGGAGCTGCGTTGATACGACGTTGGAGAGGAGCATCGGGAAGGTAAAACAGAATGGATTCTCTATTTTCAGTAAGTCCGCCTGAAGCATTTGACTTCGGAGACTTTGGTAGTTGGCCTAATTGGATGCGAGGTTTAGAAAGATTCCGCATAGCGGCAGTAGGACTAAATGCAGAGTCAAGAGTATCAAGCTAACTCGCTAGTTTACACTATGGGAGACATGGCGGAGGACGTTCTGAACACGTCAGCACTGACGGAGGAGGACAAGACAAAGTAGGACCAAGTAAAGCAAGCGTTCATAAACATCTCACATGCAAGCATAATGTGGTCTAGGAAAGAGCTAAATTCAGCAAACGTAGCCAGGAGCCTGGTGAGACGGCTGAAGCGTTATTACTGCTGTGCATAAACTGGCTGAGCATTGTCAGTATGTCAGTATTCTCCAAGACGAGATGATCAGAGACCGCCTTGTGGTAGGTACCAGAGACCATGGACTTGCAGAGAAGTTGCAGCTAGATTCTGAGTTGACTCTCGTGAAAGCTGTCACACAAATCCGCCAGAGTGAGGACATTAAAAAGCAACAGCCTGCATTGAGACAGAGTAGCACAGATGGCACAGAGGCAAACATGGACGCAGTTAGATTCAAGTTCAAACAGAAATACTCTCCACACGGAAAAGTGGTTTTAAACCAAAGGAAAGAGGGCAAAATAATGCAAATACTAAATGTGGCAGATGTGGGAAGACACATGAAAATTCACTCAATGCATGTCCCACGCGCACTGCTGAGTGCAGGAAATGTAAGAAAGGGGGGCATTTTGCCCCTGTTTGTAAAACGAAAATGAGAGTGGAGGAAATGAAGGAAAATGACTTGGATGAAAGCGTAGAGACACTGTTCCTGTTTTAACCTGGTTACACTGGGCACAGTGAATTGTACAAAATCCAACACATTCTGGCAGAAATCGGTTACAGTGAATGGTCAGCAGATGACGTTCAAGTTGGACACGGTGCTGCAGTGACAGCTATCCCGGCACATTTGTATTCACAAAAGCCACATGGAAAGCTGCTACTGACAACCAAAAGACTGTGTGGACCAAGTAACTCTCCCATAGAGGTGAAGGGACATTTTACTGCGGATATTAGTCACAATGGAATTGTAGTGAAGCAGCAGGTGTATGTTGTGCCAGGGTTAGTGACTCCTTTGCATGGCTTACCAGCGATACAAGACCTCTGCCTGCTCTGCCCTCTGCAAGCTATCACAGCAGCTGAGGTAAGCTACAAAGAACAATATCCCAGAGTTTTCACAGGCTTAGGTAAGCTAGAGGGAGAATACAAAATTAAATTAAAAGAAATAACACATGTTAATTTGTTAAAAGTAATTATAAAGAGAAGAATACCAAACAATATAGACTGTGACATAGTAATAGAGTTTATTTGAAACCAAGACTTTCAAGAAAGTATATATAGAGTGGAATGTTTTACTTTTGTTAAGGGAACATCAAAAGTAAAGGGGGGGGTATGTTATGTATTGGCCATCTAGGTTTGTCCCTTCTGAGATACCGTCACGCGTCCCTTGTGTACCTTGTGTGTTATGGTTATGCGGATTCCGGGGTTCCGACAAGACTACATCTGACCACATAAAATACTCCTCCGTCTCCTGCCTCTTTATTTGAAGTTATACTCAAGTAGAAATAGGAGTATACAACAATATCTTTTTCAGTCTACGCCAGTATTGGTTGTGGTTGCTATAGTTACCAAGCCTCCCTTCCGGTCTGCCTGCGTTGCAGTCTGGGTTGTTCTTCCTGTTTTAACTAAATGGCTGCTGCCGCACGTTTCCATCTGCGTTGTGTGATTCATTGATGTCGTCTCTCATTACTGGCGTGGTGGCAGCGCTTACCAGACTTACGTCCCGAGGACTGATATTTACCGAATTAATCGCGGTAGCCCTTCCAGGGGAATCACAGGGTAGTTACATCTACCATCAGACGCAGCTGGGCTAGCTAGCTCAGACACAGTTGTGCTAGCTAAGTGGGCAGCATGGTGACACACAGAGCACCGACGCAGTGGTGTTTAACAAAGACCGAGACGGTGAACTCTTTTGAGAACTGGCGTCAGAACCTGCTTTATATGCTGTCGCTCGACGCCGGGTTTGCCCCCTTCCTGCACGATGGCGTGGAGTGGGAGAAGAAGTCTAATACGTCCCCTGTCCGGGATTCACAGATGACGGTGAAGATATTCTCGCGCCCCGACGTCGCAATAAAGAACAGAAGGTAGCCATGTTAGAGCTAATGTTGGGACAGATAGCCAATTGTTGTCCTGTAATCTCTCGTCACGGCATAGTCAGGAACTCCACATCTATTGACAGCATATGGCAAGCTATTCGTCTACATTACGGCTTTCAGTGCACCGGGGCTATGTCTGAACTCCCCAAGTCAAAGCAATCCATCCCTGTCCGGACACGGAGGTCATGTCCCCTTTGTAAATGTGCCGGCAGGCCTGAAAATAATTTCCTCAGCAAATGTTCCTTTCTGCCCCCCCAAGATAAAATGTACATGGCAAAGTCGCGCCAGGTTTTGGGAGGGCAGGTCGAGACTGATGATGAGGTAGAGGAGTGCGTTAGTGGGGAGCCAGCGCCGTCTAGTGGTGTGAAACGTGTACTTGTCAAACAGTCCCCTTACCTCGATGCCTTCCATGGACACTGCCCTGTGCGTCTCACCGTTGATAGTGGGGCAACAGGCAACATGAGGAGGGCCTCATGCGTGACCAGGCTGGGAGTCACCGTCACAGGAAGTACGCAGTCCGCATTCCAAGCAGATGGCTCGTCCCTTGTGAAAGTATTGGGAGAGACACGGACACACTTCCAGAGAGATGGCCATGACCTCTATTTTGAGGGCCTCGTCGTTGAGAATCTCGAATCTGACATCCTGGCTGGAATTCCCTTTATGGAAAAGAACGACGTCTCCATCAGACCAGCCAAACACCAAATCTGCTTGTGCGAGGATATATATCGCTACGGCACCCTCCAAACACCAATGGACAGGCATGCCGTACGGCACACGCATGTGCTCCGTGCTCCGGGTAAATCTACTGTGTGGCCAGCGGAGTACATCGCGCTCGAGCTGCCTCCTGAGCTGTGCAATGTGGACAGTGAGCTGGCTGTTGAACCACACGTCGATGTCTCATGTGACCAGTCTGACACACAGCAGTGGCCTGCCCCAACTTTGCTACGGGGTGTGTCTGGGAAGATCCATGTCCCAAATCTCACTGGCGAGCTGCGGCTGGTCCAGAAAAGCCACCGCCTATGCCGTGTCCGCGCTACATATGTCCCGTCACTCAGTGACGCCGCCATGCCAGCTGATCCCCCCAAACCGGCCCCGATGACCATTGTCAGCCTTGTTCTCTGACCTTGTCGCTCTGGATCCAGATAACATCATGCCTGCTGACATCAGAGATAAGTTACGCGCCCTGCATAGAGAGTTTGATGTAGTGTTTGATCCCCACTTTGAAGGATATAACGATGCTGTGGGTCCGTTCCAGGCCAGGGTGAACATGGGACCTGTCCTACCTCTGCCCTTCACCAACAGGTTGACCTGGCTCGCCATACAGGCAGGGTGCTCTGACCTCAGACGGACCCGTGCTCACCTCCGTCAGGATACATGTCCATCCAAGAAGCTGACTAACATTCGTGATGTGAAACGTTACCTGAACGTCACAGCAGTGGCTAAGGACGGCCTCTTAGTTGTTGTGCCTCGGTCTGTCCTCGATGGCCTACTGACCTCTCTCCATATCAAGCTCGATCACCCCACTGGCACCCAGTTGAAGACAGGTGTGCAACGCTACTTCTACGCGTTGGGTATGGACTCTGCTGTGCAACGTGTCTCCAGCGGCTGCCACCAGTGTGCAGCTCTGAAGAAAGCCCCTGCGTTCATACCTGACCAGTCTACAAGTGACCCTCCGGAAGTCATCGGGTCTTCTTTCGCGGCTGATGTGTTCAGGCGGGACCGCCAGTTCATTCTGATTGTCCGGGAGTGTGTCACGTCTTTCACGCTGTCTTGTCTCATCGACGACAAGCGCAGAGACACTCTCAGGGACGCTTTAACCCGCTTATGTATGGGTCTGTGCCCTCTCGACGGCCCCTTTGCTGTGATCAGGACTGACCCTGCCCCTGGTTTTGCTGCATTGGCAGGGGATGGGGCCCTCTCTATGCACAGACTAGTTGTTGAGGTGGGCAACGCCAAGAATGTCAATAAGAACCCAGTGGCAGAGAAGGCTGTTCAAGAGATTCAGGGGGAGATTCTTCGTCTCGAGCCTAAATGTGGGGCTGTTACTCCCCTGTTACTCTCTGTCGCTATGGCCAACCTGAACAGTCGTGTTAGGTCGCGTGGATTGCCTGCCGGTGGAACGCTGCTTCAGCGTGACCAGTTCTCCCATAGGCAGTTGCCTGTAGTCGACCAGGACCTCATCTTGAAACAGCACTCGGAGCATGTCACCAACCATCCATACAGCATGAAGTCAAGGTGCCCTCTGGTCGTGTGGCCGTGCCTCCCGCCATTCGACCTGGTGAACTGGTGTACCGGTATGGTGACCAGAATAAGTCAAAGGCCCGTGACAGGTACCTCGTCACGAGCATGGATGGTTCATGGTGCAATATCCAGAAGTTGACGGGGTCTCAACTCCGTCGCACCTCCTACAGGGTCAGGCTGGGTGACTGCTACAACGTGGAAGGTCCCTCTACAGCCTCTGAACCCCTCGCGGACGATTTCGCGTCTGATGAGCACTTGGACAACCCTGCCCCGCACTGCCCTGACATACCGTCAGCCATTGCCGAGCCCCCACCTGCACCTTGCCTGCCTTGTGATAACGATATGAGGCTGTAGGATGAGACTGTTCCTCCCGTCGAGGTCGAGCCTGGGGGGGGGGGGGAGCTCCCCTGGCGAGTGTGTGCCTGCTCTTGCACCTGATGCTGCACCTCGACGCTCGGAGCGTCTCCGGCGCTTGCCGCGGCATTTAGAGGACTTTGTACTTTAGGCCAGTTGTTTGTGTATACTGGTGATAATGTTTTGTCTTACCTTACAGGTCTAGTTATATGGCCTGAGCTGTGATGTTTCCTGGTGTTCTGTGGTGTTATTGTTGTACTGTGTGAAGGGGGGGGGGTCTTTCTTTTGGAAAAAAGGGGTGACGCAAGTATTGGTTGTGGTTGCTATAGTTACCAAGCCTCCCTTCCGATCTGCCTGCGTTGCAGTCTGGGTTGTTCTTCCTGTTTTAACTAAATGGCTGCTGCCGCACGTTTCCATCTGTGTTGTGTGATTCATTGATATCGTCTCTCATTACTGGCGCTATACCAACATTCATCCCGAAATCCTTTTTTGACTCATTCGATTCAGTTATATCATCCTATGTATGGAAGGGTAAGCACCCTCGGCTAAACAAAGTCCATCTTCAGAAGAGATGGAGGCAATGCCCAATTTCTGCTTCTATTACTGGGTGGCTAGTACACACTGTCGTGTGTTTGGTCGCACTTTCATAACCGAACTGACTGTCATCACGGGTGGCAATGGAGCTGAACTTTGGCAAAAACCTTTCCATCCCGGCGCTGCTCGGGTCCTCGTGCCCTCTTCCACACCGTGAGAGCATGGGCTCTATTCGGAAAACATTTTGGTTTCCATGTTTTTCATCTCTCGTCCTATTTCATCCAACCACCTCTTTCAACCCTCCTTACTTGATTCTGCATTTCAGGACTGGCACAGAAGGGGTCTTGAGAGCTTCAAAGTTCTTTTTATAGACAATATCTTTGTGTCACCTGAACAGCTCTCTGGAAAGTTCAATTTACCAAGTAAGAATTTTTTTCAGATAGCTGCAAATTAGACACTTTGTCCGCTCTCAGATACCAAATTTCCTTGAGGCAACTGACACGACCACCGCTGACGCATTCCTTAGTTTACACCTGTCACATAGAGGTTTAATATCCACAATATATGAGAAGTTCACAGGTATAAGACATGCCCCTCTTGACAAGATTCAAACTGCCTGGGAGCAGGACTTAAGCCTTTCACTGTCAGACAATATATGGAATTCGATCTTCAGGCTGATTATTCAACATCCCTCTGTGGCCGTCATTGTCTGTTACAATTTAAGGTGGTGCACAGAGCCAACATGTCCAAAGTCAAACTATCCCATAGGTACCCGGATGTGAGTCCCATCTGTGACAAATGTAGGGGGGTGGGTGAGGCATCCCTTACCCACATGTTCTGGGTGTGTCCTAGACTTGAAAAATACCTTATCCCTAACACTCAGTTTCAAACTAGAAGCTAACCCTCTAGTCACGCTGTTTGGCACCACTGGCAAGGATGACGCCCACCTGACCACATCCCAACGCCGCATATTGTCCTCTGCTTCTCTGTTGGCCAGGCGTGCACTATTGCTGAGATGAAGGATGCTTCCCCGCCCGCCCACGCTCAGTGGCTGAACGGTATTATGTCCTGTTTAAACCTGGAGAAGAGCCGCTCCTCAGTCTGTAGCTCCAAGGACAAGTTCCAAAAGGTGTGGGGACATTTCCTGGAATACTTTTAAGAGTCTCCAGCCAAACTAAAGAATTATTGCCCGATTCTCTTCTGCTTTTTGTTTTTGTTGATTTGTGTCAGTAATATAACCTGTGAAGAAGGTCTACCAGTTTCTAAACCCCCCGTCTTCTATTTACTGACTTACCTATTTTTCTTTCTTTTCTAAATCCTAAACCCAACTTCCAGCCCTTTCCTGTTTCACTCCAGGGACGAGATATACCCTCTTACATAGCGCATCCCGGCTTGTTGATGGAGCTAGTGGGGTGGGGGTGGGGGGTGATTGGGGATAAGCTTGTCATGTTCCTATATCATTTTTATATCATGTAAATCTGACATATATCATGCACTTGTTTTGAAATCTTTGTAAGTATTGCTTGTTTAAAAAAAACAAACAAACAAACAAACAACAAAAAAAAGGCACTTGGGCGGTCCACTCCTGTATACCAGATCTGGGCCAGAACCAAGCCATAGCAATACCGCATGTGCCACATATTTGCCAAAGGTGGCCCATATTTGTTCTGTGGTATTTGGGCCATATGCACCATTTACCACACGGGCCACTTCAGGGTCACATCCAGACCACATGTTGCCCACAGCACCGCATCTTTGCCACAAAGGTCCACATGTGATTTGCATATTTGGGCCATATTTGCTATTATACATGTGGGCCACTTCAGGCTCACGTCCATTTTGTCAGGGCCAGAAGAAGGCCATCAGTGCCGCATCATTGCCTGAAGTGGCCCACATCTGGATGCTGTCTGGGCTCCCCGGATCGGCAGAGGAGGTGGAGCAGAGACCAGGATGGGAGAAAAAGGGGGGGGTCCAAAAAACAAAACTGGTGCCATTCATACTGTCACAACACAGAATACACACGACCACGTGTTGAAACAAGGACAACGATCACAGTACATTTGATCAAGTTTATTCACACAGGACTGTTGTGATTAAATGCGAGACTGCCGGACCAGGACTGAGTCGTATTTGTATACAGATGTGACTGATGAATACGGACTGTACAATATCGGCTAGTGTGTTTCAGCATCTACCGTAGCATGCTGTACTGCATGCTGGACTGCATGCTCTACTGCCAGCTGGAAAGCACAAGCGAGCTACCGACAGAAAGCTCAGCGGTTACAGTCAATGTTAAAAGCTTCCTGCAGCCCACTAGTTCAGACTCACAGGTTCTGACTAGTTCAGACTCACAGGTTCTGGTTCATGGAGGAGTTCAAACCAACACAGTTGGTCCAACACAAGTTATTCCTATCTGACGAGTAATTCTACTGTACAGCATCAAATGACACGCGTCATCCCACACACACACACACACACACACACACACACACACGCTCTCTCTTACTGGCTGATTCTTACTGGCTGCTCATCCAGCTGCTTTCTGAGGCGAGATGCTTCAAGTTTACCAGAGGTCAAAGCATTTCCTGCCTGACAGAAAACATGGCGTCCAGAGACTCGGGCATACAAGCATGCGACAAGTGTGCGTTTATCAGAACAGATTGAAATGAACAACTTCACAGGCGTGCAGCAAAGATCCACAGCGCCTTCCAGTGGCCTTTATCTTTTAAGTCACCCTGATCCCGACCTAACTGAAATGTAGGGTCTCTACATCTCAGTTAGGTCGGGATCGGGGCCCATTACCATTACTGCAAAGCCGCCCCGAGGGGTGTTAAATCACGCCGTCCTACATCCAGAGCCGCAGCGCTACTCAACGCACACTCACTAACTGAACGCCACATGGGTTTGCGGATTTTAACAAGTGCCTTATGGGTTATTCTCATGTCACGTCACATGTGACGTGACGGCAGCACGCCCGCCATGTTGGAGGACAACGGCTGCAGTCCACAGGACACCGCGCTGGCGTCACTGCCACGCTGCACGTGTTGTAAACAGTCCGAGTGACACAACGTGTTTCCAGGTGTGCGCCATTACACAACAGCCCTCGTGGTTCACATCTTACTGTGGTTAGTTCCTGCGCTGTTTCCCTGCTTCCAATCTGATCCTTTGTGCCGTTAGGCCAGAACTTTGTAGAATGTATGTTGCAAACTGTTTTTCCAAGAGTGGATCACACCTGCGACGTTTCATTTCCGTACGTTTGTCCGATTGTCGCTTAAAGTGTGGTTCTTGTGAACACAGCCCGACATGAGAACTGCAGGGTGGACAGTGGTTGCTGAGGTCTCGCTGGCCTCCAACATGGCGGAGCTGGTCGTTGTCAAGGAAAAGGTCACCTGACTGAGAATAACACATGATCAGCACAGTGTCCTGTCATGGTAGGGCTCCTCCCCTTCCTGTACATCGTCGACACAACACGGAAAACCAGAGGTGACTTTGTGATGATGGGCTGTACAACTGAAGCTGACATTTCTTCTCTTAAGTGGGCCTGACGCCAGCCGAGCTGGACTGTCTCAGATTCTGCAGTGACACAACCTTCAGGATTTGAACGTGTGCTGCGAGCGCAGGCCCACATCACTTGCGGAGTCACACCAGCTGTACACTTGTGCGTTGTTTTACAGCGAACAGGCATTGTGTCGTTTCCGGCTGTCAGAAGATGCATTATGAAGTATTGCTGCAGTTCATTCTTTTGTGGTGACGAGAGAAGGTATCTGAAGTTTAAAGGATACGAGAGTTGTGTGTACGTCTACATATTGTGTAGCAAAGACTAACACCAACCTTGGTGTTTTACGTCATCTTCCTTTTAGAGAAAGTGAACTCTGGTACTGAGAGTGTGTCATGATAGTGTGTCATGTGTTTTGGGCCCCTGCAAAACAGAAGTCCCAGCAAATTCACCAGAATAAAAGTTTGTCAGTGAGAAATGTTTCCTTATGTCCAAACATTACTTTTATTTTGACTCAAGACATGTGTCTGCCTGACAGCTGATTTTATCTTTATCATTTTCAAAGCTGCTATACTGGGGGGGGGGGTGTCTAGGAGGATGACCCAACTAACTGACAAGTTGTGAGGAGAATTCTCTGTCAAGCTTCCATGGCAACGGTATGTTGAGAGATGAGCAACATGGGGCTCATCCCTCCATCACCACCACCGCCACGCATCCGCCCGCAGTGCTCAGCTTCTGCCTTGTCGGAGAGCAGATAGGAAGAGAGGCAGCAGGTTGAGGGCAGGTCGGTGTTCCTGCACCCCCAGGGCAACCAGAGCCCCAGTGAGTAGTGAGGTTACCCTGGGCAGGATGGGAGGCTGAGCCTGCATCACCTACAACACGGTAAAAAACAATCATGAGAATGAACAGGAAGGCCGGTGTGACACATCGGCCCACATCCAACACGATGACGATGTGACAGCAGCACGCAGCGGCCGGCGTACCTTCTCAACCCGGTGGCAGTGGATGAGTCCGTCATGGCCGATGTAGAAGGTAGAGAATGCGTCATATGACCTGAGACAAGGTTTTTATAATTAATAACTCCTCTCAGCAACAGCCAAGTACTGCACCTGCTTTAAAACCTTACACTACGACATTATACTACAACATTATACTGCATTTAAAGCATTATACCACAACATGATACCGTTTTAAAACATTATACTGCATTTAAAACATTATACTGCATTTAAAACATTATACTACAACATTATACTGCATTTAAAACATTATACTACAACATTATACTGCATTTAAAACATTATACTACAACATTATACTGCATTTAAAACATTATACTACAACATTATACTGCATTTAAAACATACTACAACATTATACTGCTTTAAAACATATTACAACATTATAATGC
Source organism: Lampris incognitus (assembly GCF_029633865.1). Taxonomy (NCBI): domain Eukaryota; kingdom Metazoa; phylum Chordata; class Actinopteri; order Lampriformes; family Lampridae; genus Lampris; species Lampris incognitus. The sequence continues at coordinate 5,562,197 of NC_079228.1, forward strand.
ATTTAAAACACTACATTTAAAACAGTATACTACATTTAAAACATTTAAAGCATTATACTACATTTAAAACCTTATTTTTAAAACATTATACTACATTTAAAGCATTATACTACATTTAAAACATTATATTTCAAACATTATACTACATTTAAAGCATTATACTACATTTAAAACATTATATTTCAAACATTATACTACATTTAAAGCATTATACTACATTTAAAACCTTATGTTTAAAACATTATACTACATTTAAAGCATTATACTACATTTAAAGCATTATACTACATTTAAAACATTATACTAAATTTGCAGTGTGCATGACTGCTACCTGTAAAGGTGAGACTTGTCCTTCCTATAGAAGCGCAGCAGCAGGGTGTGGAAGGGCAGGCCCCTGATCCTCCAGCGGGCCCTGACGGTCCGGTCCTCGGTGTGCTTGGTCAGCTTCAGGATCTCCAGCCGGGCTTCTGCGTAGTAGCAGAGACACAGCAGTCGCCACATGGACAGGGTCAGCTGGTACACCAGACGGCCTCTGGTGGAAAGCGAGGGGAAGGGGGGCAACAGTGTGAAACAGACAGTTCTGAACAGTGGGGGGGGGGGGGGGGGGAGAGCACACAGCAGGTGGCGACACAAGTGATCTGACAGTAGGCGGATTCACCTGGTTTTAGTACTGAGGAGTCCATTGATGAATTCCACATCGTTTGAGTACATGGTGTAGTCATGGCTCTTCATGAAGAAACTTGGAAGCTGCAACACAAATGGTCCACATCTTACAATGAGGGACGGCTGGACTGTACACTTACTTACTGAGTCCTGCTGTAAATAATACTCTCATACCTCAGCATTGACAGGAAAGAATATTTCTGGCAATAGCCAATGAGTACTTTTATGGTTTCCTTAGGAATGTTCAAAAATTATCACTTTAAGTAGGGTAAATATGAATAAACGATACAAGACCATCCAGTCTGACTAGTATTACCTGGGTCCAAAGAAGACTGAGCCAGTTCATCAGGACACAACGTTTACTGACAGACACCTTTCATCATTCATCTAACTGACCTCTTCAGTCTACACTGACGGCAGTTCATCTGGACATGTTTACTGACAGACACCTTTCATCACTCATCTAACTGACCTCTTCAGTCTACACTGACTGCAGGCATCCCCACCCTTATCAGGAACACTTTATTTGGGGGAAACGATATTTCATTTCATGTGTACTTCTGTACATGAAATGAAACAAAACATCATTTCACCCAGCCCACAGCAGTGCAACACAAAAACAAAAACATCCAAAAACTACAAAAACTTCAAGAACACACACATATCCAAACTAAACAAGAAGTCCCTGTCCAAAGGAACGGACGCCAGCCAGGATGACTGTCAGAACTGCCGGTCTGCATGGGATAGCAGTTAGCTTAGCCTTCCGTGTCCTGTCAGACCACCCTCGGTGTTTCCTCTTCAGGCGCAGCTCCAGGCAGGGCCGTGGTCACTGGGCCCACAGGACACTGCAGACCAAGCTCTCCCTGCCGATCCAGCGCCAGTTCTCCCAGCCATCAAACGAAGACAAAACTTAAATGCAGATGTGAACAAAGACACTACATGGACGGTACTGGGTGAGGCCGCCGTAAACGTGAATTTGCGCCGCCATCTTCCCACACCGGAACAGGTGATTATATTGTATAAACAATACAGTGGCATAACAACTGAAAACACCGACCAGTTTCATATGCAAATATGGTGTGACCATTAACTAGAGTTACCATGGTCATGTGTACTATTCCCAGAGGGTCTGGGAATAGTTGCAGTCACAAGATTGTAAGGTGGTGTGAATCCTCTGTGAATAGTACACATTGCCGACTTAATGGTCATGGCAGTTTGCATATAGAAACTGATTGTTGGTTTGGGTCGTTATGCCACTGTATTGTTTATAAGGGTGGGGGTACCTGCAGTCACTGTATTGTTTATAAGGGTGGGGGTACCTGCAGCCACTGTATTGTTTATAAGGGTGGGGATACCTGCAGTCACTGTATTGTTTATAAGGGTGGGGGTACCTGCAGTCACTGTATTGTTTATAAGGGTGGGGATACCTGCAGTCACTGTAATGTTTATAAGGGTGGGGGTACCTGCAGTCACTGTATTGTTTATAAGGGTGGGGATACCTGCAGTCACTGTATTGTTTATAAGGTTGGGGGTACCTGCAGTCACTGTATTGTTTATAAGGGTGGGGACACCTGCAGTCACTGTATTGTTTATAAGGGTGGGGTACCTGCAGTCAGGTGAGACTGAAGAGGTCACTTATGCCGCTTTTCCACTGCATGGTACCGGCTCGACTCAACTCAACTCAACTCAACTCTACTCACTCCTTTTGGTTTTCCATTGGGCAAAAATTAGGGATAGCAGCTGGTACCAGGTACTTTTTTTGGTACTACGTCCGTCGAGGTTCCAAGTGAGCTGAGCCGATACTAAAAGGTGACATGAAAATACCACTATAAATACATAAATAAAATATAAATAAATAAATATACACTACCGTTCAAAAGTTTGGGATCACCCAAACAATTTCGTGTTTTCCATGAAAAGTCACACTTATTCACCACCATATGTTGTGAAATGAATAGAAAATAGAGTCAAGACATTGACAAGGTTAGAAATAATGATTTGTATTTGAAATAAGATTTTTTTTACATCAAACTTTGCTTTCGTCAAAGAATCCTCCATTTGCAGCAATTACAGCATTGCAGACCTTTGGCATTCTAGCTGTTAATTTGTTGAGGTAATCTGGAGAAATTGCACCCCACGCTTCCAGAAGCAGCTCCCACAAGTTGGATTGGTTGGATGGGCACTTCTTTGAGCAGATTGAGTTTCTGGAGCATCACATTTGTGGGGTCAATTAAACGCTCAAAATGGCCAGAAAAAGAGAACTTTCATCTGAAACTCGACAGTCTATTCTTGTTCTTAGAAATGAAGGCTATTCCATGCGAGAAATTGCTAAGAAATTGAAGATTTCCTACACCGGTGTGTACTACTCCCTTCAGAGGACAGCACAAACAGGCTCTAACAGGTACTATTTAATGAAGATGCCAGTTGGGGACCTGTGAGGCGTCTGTTTCTCAAACTAGAGACTCTAATGTACTTATCTTCTTGCTCAGTTGTGCAACGCGGCCTCCCACTTCTTTTTCTACTCTGGTTAGAGCCTGTTTGTGCTGTCCTCTGAAGGGAGTAGTACACACCGGTGTAGGAAATCTTCAATTTCTTAGCAATTTCTCGCATGGAATAGCCTTCATTTCTAAGAACAAGAATAGACTGTCGAGTTTCAGATGAAAGTTCTCTTTTTCTGGCCATTTTGAGCGTTTAATTGACCCCACAAATGTGATGCTCCAGAAACTCAATCTGCTCAAAGAAGTGCCCATCCAACCAATCCAACTTGTGGGAGCTGCTTCTGGAAGCGTGGGGTGCAATTTCTCCAGATTACCTCAACAAATTAACAGCTAGAATGCCAAAGGTCTGCAATGCTGTAATTGCTGCAAATGGAGGATTCTTTGACGAAAGCAAAGTTTGATGTAAAAAAAATCTTATTTCAAATACAAATCATTATTTCTAACCTTGTCAATGTCTTGACTCTATTTTCTATTCATTTCACAACATATGGTGGTGAATAAGTGTGACTTTTCATGGAAAACACAAAATTGTTTGGGTGATCCCAAACTTTTGAACGGTAGTGTATGTATATTTATTTAAACATAACTACTACTACCACTACTTTTGGCTGCTTCCATTAGGGGTCGCCACAGCGGCTCATCCATTTCCATTTCTTCCTGTCTATTTAAATACAAATAAAATCTTATAAAATCAATAAATAAAATACTTAAATGTAAAATAAGATATAAATAAAAATAAATAAATAAAATATTTAAAATAAGCTATAAATAAAAATAAATAAAAAAAATATAAACTATCAATAAAATGTATTTATATTTATTTAAATATAAATAAAATCTGACCACTGATTGGTCAGAGAGAAATTGAACAGCTCTGTTTAGCTCTGAAATGCCAAAGTGAGTCTTATGAAACTTGTATTATAGTTGATAATCTGTCCATGTAAAAACTTATGTGTTGTCGGTGAATCTCTTAGTTACAGTAATATTGTTCATGTGACGCACACATTTAGAGTTGGTCTTGTTGGTTTGTTTAAAATAAAACATTGGTGTGGGGAGCTGGTAGACAAGGCAGGAAAAACTAGTCAACACGCTGACAAATGACCAGCAGGGCTTCGCCGTGAGGGGAGACCGTCTGCGGTGGAAAACCAAATCTCACAAAGTAAAGCCAGTAGAGTCGAACAGAGCAGAGTGGCGTTGAGCCGGTACCATGCAGTGGAAAAGGGGCATTAGATGATGATGAAACGTTTCTGTCAGTAAAGGTTGTGTCCAGATGAACTGATTCACCGTCCGTGGTTTCTTACCTGGACTACTGAGCATCGAGACATTAACTGGGTTAAAGATGTCGAAAACCAGTGTGAGTCAAAACTGACTGATGCAGCAGGTTAAAATTCTAACAAGTTTGTAATGAAAATATTTCATATTTTCATATATAATTTTAAAATATGCTAATATGAAAAGTAAATAAACATTTACATTTTGAACAGTTGTGAATAAACTTGTGAATGATTCACCAAAAACCTTAGGCAGGTTGAATATGACAGTTTAAAATGATTAATATTGATAACACCATAGTACTGTTGTTGATAGTGACTCCAGGTATTGCCTTGCTCTGTGCTTCAGATCACACAGTCCTGATTACACAGAACATGAATCTCATCACTACACATAAGCCTCTGTTCCACGGCAGGACCAAACGATTCTGAGCTCGGAGAGGAACGGTTTCAATGGCATTTCCACCTGGACACGGTTTGGCATGGAACACTTATAGTGTGTGCACAGCACACATGTGTTGGCATGGTTAGATATAAACCGTGCCCGACACACGTGTGTTTGCATGGTTAGATATAAACCGTGCCCGACACACGTGTGTTTGCATGGTTAGATATAAACCGTGCCCGACACACGTGTGTTTGCATGGTTAGATATAAACCGTGCCCGACACACGTGTGTTGGCATGGTCAGATAGTCGTGCTCAGGGCAGCAGAACTGTTTGGGTGGGATGGTTTAGTGACGTAGGTATTCACTGACTGGTTTCACATTTACGTCAGTTTTTTGACTGCCAATCCGGTCTCTTCACGTGCTCTTCTAGGTCAGCTAAGTCAGTAGACAAAGGAATGAAAATGCCTGAGATGGCGTCATGGTCAGTGGAGGACATACATGCACTAACTGACATCTGGTCCAACAAAAACATCCATTCAGTTGAGAGGAGCAAAGAGAAATGAGAACATGATCCAACTGACAGCAGAGTCGCTGACCCACTGCGTCACCTGCTGTCATCACTGTAGTTTTTCATAGGTACTTTATAGCCCTGGATTTAGCAGCCAACAAATGGAGAAATAAATGGTTACCGTTCCCACAAGTCCAGAGCAGTGCAGAACAGTACCGGCCCTGTTAACCGTTTGGACCTACCGTGGAAAAGAGGCTATACTCGGTTCTTACCTCCATCCTTAGCCTTTCATAAATCAAGGCAAGTTCCTCCTCGTCTTCGGTCTCCCTTACACTATGATCACCATCTGCGCTCTTTGCATGGCTACACAGAGAATTAGGCAGCAAGAGAGACGGGTCCAAAGGCTCATCCCCAAGTCCAACTCCATGTTTAGCTTTGATCCCGTAGCACCTGGGCAAAGGCTCTGTGCCCAGGGAGTGAAAACAATAAAACACAGAACCGTGCATAAATGGTGCTGGACACACTTCGGTTTCAAAAAGGCTTCTAAAAGACCCATGTTCCCTCTTTGCAAATTCAGCACCAATCCGCTCCAAACTGTCCATCTTCATCCTCACACTGATGTCATCCTCTCTGCAGCCATCCACAGTTGTCAAGGGGAAGAGAAAATCCACAGGCTTATTGGTGCCCAGAGTAAGGAGCTCTCCTATTTTTGTCTGTTGAAAAAGAGGTATCTCCACCAGGGTGTGCTGCCCGTCACATTCCCTGGGCCCCAGGACACATACACTAACCGAGTCTTCCCACTCCACTTGGGGGCCATCTGTTTTATGTGGCTGACTTGCATGATGAAAGGGATGTGAGAGGACCGGCTGCTTGACGTTCTGATATCTCAGGCTGTTGGGGGGAACAAGAGCCCACGATGCACTGCTCAGGGGGTGAGTCTGTCCAATCCACTGCCAGTCAACTGCCTGGGGGGAAACAGAGTGCTGGGTGAGATTACTTTAAGCTTGCAGTGGGCAGTTTTATTTTGTTGTTAAAACACCAGATTTGAATAACGTCATTTCAATGAATCGAACTTTCGAGTGTCTGGTGCATGAGTCATCAGTCCTCTCGGTTCATGCAGTGCATCCAACAGTCCAGAAGGGGGACCACATGCTAGTTCAAAGTAACACTGGCTGGACATTCAATGAGAGATTACTGAGATAAAAAAAAAGCCAGTAGCATATTTTCCAAAAAAGTACTGTTTACTTAATTTGCTTCTTGATGTAGCGTTTCATGCTAGTTCAGTTATCCTTATCAGCACATGAACCTTTTACTATAAAGAGCAGACCTGAACCTGTTTGCTTGTGTTTGTAAAAACTGAGCGCAGTAGTACTGCAGGATGCAGCAGTATAAGACGATACATTCAGTATGTACGATTCAGTACATGCCAACTGAGACTCAATTTGTATCAAACTTAAAACTATTTGTTCAAATATGGTTGATTAATTCAGTTTGTCCATCACCACTTTTAGAACACAACACTGGAATGACAACCAAATCTCTTAAGAAAACGTGTACCTGTATGAGACTCCAGTGGTGTTTCTTGATGGGTTGTCTGCTGCCATGGCTCCTTATACATCCCACCCAGAAGGCGATGCCCCCTCTGCATACAGCCATTCACGACAGGGGCAGGAGCAACCCCGATCAGCAATTAACCATCACCCAGGACAGAGTTGAGATAACAAACTAGCCGCTGTTGAGAGGGACTATCTGCTTTTTACTGTGTGTGATGCTGGATGATCCCAAAAACCAAAGTAAACTGTTAATTTCTGCCCTGGAAAACCTGGGGAGCCAGACAAAAGAGGAGAGAGACATTACGTTGTTTGTTCATACAACACTTGAGAGAGGAAGAAACACCAAAATGTAAGATAAAACGTAAAATAACAACTTTAGTAGTGTTAACAGTAGCCAGGTGCACCAACACTGCTTAAGTGGAAATGAAAGGGGCTCCAAATCATATATACATATACATACATACACAGATGGTGTGTGTGTGTATATATATATATCAGAATCAGAATACTTTATTTATCCCCGAGGGGAAATTGGGAAATTTTGTGTGTGTTAGTTCATTATAACTACACCATTAATTCTTTATAACTACATTTAAAAACATCAGTTATCTCTCTTCAATTTCTGCACGTATGAGTGCAGGAAGCTGTCAGGAGTGTATGGCAAACACAACCCCAGAGCACATTATCCAAGCAAAGCCTGTCAGACACAATAGCAAGTCAGCCAACGCGCATCATTTGAGAAGGTTCTGCAGCATATGGCAGAATACTTTATCAGGGCCTTTCCTCTCCAAGCTGCTGAAAGCGCTTCACTCCAGTAACTAACAGACATAAAAAAGAGCAAATTATTGATAATTGACATTAGTGCTCGTTGATCGTGCAGTGCTGGGGTTAGTTTGACCAGACATGCCACGACACACAGCACCCAACACCTTGACCTTACGAGCCACGACTTAGCTAACGTCCACAGACAGCTAGCATGCTCAGGCGCAGGACTGGAAGCCTCCGTTATGACCCCTTATTGCCACAGAGAAACGTTTATTACGCCGTTAATTAAACAGGGATAATGTCTTGATGAAAGACGGGTTATTTGACGGAAATTAACCGACGGCTGGTCAACAAGCTGCGTAGCTTTAGCACTGGCTAATTGACATGCTAGGACTGGGCGGTTAACTGGGCAGCGGCGCTTGCGGCTAATATTAGCTACTAGCGTTAGCCTGCTAGGCTACCAACACAGTGGCGACCTGGACGCCGGCTGAGCAAAATGCAGATTAACGCTAAACGAAAATCAGAACTATATTAAAAAAGAAGCCCGGAACGAGCAGAGGTGCCCATGTTGGTCCCGGCACACGGTTAGAGAAGAAGCGGGGAGCGGCTGGCGCTGACTGGACACTCACGCAGATGTCATTCCCTCCCCGATGTCCTTGTAGAAGCAGCCACGCGCCTGACGCACAGCCGGAGACGTCACCCGGAGCGTCAGGACGTCTCCGGAGGAAAGGCGCCCGCCGCGTCACATCGTCATCATGTCGTCATCGTCGTCGTCATCATCGTCGTCATCATCAGGCGGAAGTTTAATATTTAAAATATTCGAATCCAGTTCACGAAAATGTGAAGACGCGTCATTGTTACGATATGTTATGACTGTTTCTAACTGACGTGTTTTTAACATCCTTTAAAATAAATGTTCACTCAGGTTTGGCTGCTTTGAATATTTATCCAAGAGACGCTGTGACCAACTTTGGCATTTGACTATATTACATATGAATATATTACATAGGTTGCGCGTAGTGAAAAGTGTGCCCCCACGCTGTATCATACCCCACCAGGGGTGGCGCTGTGTGAGTAATTGACGTAACCACGGTCTCTGGACTAGCCAATGAAAGGCGGCGTCACACCGCGTCGTCATCTAAGTGGGCCGCATGACATGTGTGCCGCTAGTGTAGCTTAAGCCGCGGTCTGTCAACAGAAAACAGTCATTCCTCCATAATAACGGTCGCAGTCGTCCAGAGCCACAACATGCCCAAGAAGCAGAAAGAAGAGCCGGAGTGGGAAGGGGACGAAGTCGCCCCAGCAGCGAGTAAGTCGAGTTAACGTTGACATGTTCAGAAATAAGGGCTGGAGCTCAGTCCGCACCGGGACGGGCGAAGCTATGCTAACAGCGGCTAACTTGACCGGTAACCGTTCGCAAGTTTAGCAAGAGATGTAATGAGCTGCTTAGACGCACCACATTGATCTTCTGAGCTAGCTGTATGTCACATGGACATACAGCTAGCTATACTTACGCCTCACAAAGAAGCACGTGTCTCGTTTTAATGAGTTGCTTCAACTAAACTAGCCACTAATGTGAAAGTGATGCAATGCCGTTGTATTTACTGAAATTCGTGCCTCGCAGATTGGCCTGTGCTCGACGGCGATGCCAGTGTGATAGCAGGTACTGTGGATAGCTGTGCTCTGTGACTGTGAGCCAACTGTGGTGGTCTTGGCGTTAGCCTTATTGTTCTGAGTGGTAGCCAGAGATGTGTGCCCATGCGGTTGAAGGTGCGAGCTAGCTAATATCTGTCATGGCTACAGTTCTGTTTCTCCCTGACTGAGAAAAAAACGTGCTGTTTCCTCAGCTGAAAAAACTGCGAAGAAAGGAAAGAAAGATAAAAGGAGTAAAAAGAGTGTGAGTATTTACTATCCCCCCATTTTTAAGAAGCATTTGGTTTATGCATAGGCTGTTTGCTTGTGTAGTATCCTGAAGCTCACATGCTCTCTGAATGTTTCCATCCCAGTTCTTTGAGGAACTTGCCACAGACAACAAATCTGAAAATGCAGATGAGGCACCCGTGGCACCGAAAGACACACAGGGGAGACAGGTAATCATCACTTCTGTGGTCATCCATCCATCCATTATCCAGACCGCTTATCCCACACAGGGTTGTGGGGATGCTGGAGCCTATCCCAGCAGTCATTGGGTGGCAAGTGGGGAGACACCCTGGACAGGCCGCCAGGCCATCACAGGGCTCACACACACACACACACACACACACACACACACACACACACACACACACACACACTTAGGAACAATTTAAAGTGTTTTTAGAAGTGTTATTAAATTTAACAAAAGTGTTATTAGAAGTTAGACATTAGAAGCGTCTACCAATGGAAACAATCTTAGCCATTAAAATTTTTCCTCTCAACCTCAGAAAAAGAAGAAAGACCGCCGGAAAGGGAAAGGTGGAGAAGGAGATGAGGATGATGAGGACAGTATGCAGAGGCTGAAAAAGTTGTCACTGCAAGGCAGTGATGAAGAGGAAGAGCCAGGTTATGTGACTTCCTTTGTGACCTCTTGGAATTGATTAGCTCACAGTTTGATGAGTGTGTTGCAGTCTCTTCTTTATTCATTCTTCATCTGTGATGAAGACTTTAATTAAATGCTATCTTCCCCGCTCCCCCCCCCCACAGTCATCCCAAGTAAAGCAGGCAAGAAAAACAAGGTTTGTTGTCATTGACTTTAATTGTAAAGGTGTTTCAAGTGTGCTTTGTGCCTCCTATGTGTTACATTTAATGAATCTTCATTTTTGCACAGGGTGGAAACATTTTTGCTGCTCTCAGTCAGGACCAGAGTGATGATGATGGAGAAAGTGATATGGATGAAGATGACATACCATTAAAACAGGTACAATCTTGTTGTTTTTATGTCTTATCAAAAATGGAAAACTTGTAAGACATTCACACTGATCAGCTAATATTCTATCTTTAATATCCCTCTGCCAGATTTACAGTGAGTGTATTTAATCCACGAAGGCAGTTTGGTTGCTTGCGTAGAACGTGGAAGTTATTCTGAGTCGTGGTCTTTTTAATGTTAAACAGGCTAATTTTTTGAAGAGTTGTTTATTGAAGCACGACAATTGCACTGATCCACCTTTTGTTCAGTTTGCCAAGATCCACAGTAAAATAACTTTGTAGCTTTCCTCTCTGACACCCAGGCTTAGCACATGTAAATCAAGAGAACAATAAAGTATTGTTTGCTTTGTTGAAGTACAACAGTAGCGCAAGTGCAGAATGTGCATCTTTCAGCTCGGGCTTTTGGTTTGTTAGCATATTTCCTGCTCTATCAAGTAAGTAATTTTACAGAGTGCTGTGGACACATTGCCCCAGGACATGTGTTTTAGTTATTTTTGTTAACTTTGATTCCATCATTTGTTAACATTTTCTTGCCGCAGTAGTTAACCGTTCCTTCAGTTGTCTCTGTGCATGTATAAACGCGACTTTTCACCTTACCTCTGTTAGGCTTTGTGTGAGTATGGGCTAGACTTGCAGGAAGATCAGCATGATTTGGGGCTTTGAGAAGATCCGAGAATATAGCCTTATAGTTTGATCAGACAGTTAAGATAGTAGTTTCTCTTTTAACTTCATTTGAAGCAACACGATCTGTCCTTATAAAGTGCTTCATAAAGTCATTAATACAAACACGATGGATGTGTGTCTGTGTGCCTGTCTGTTCGTCTTTAACACAGGAGACTGAGAGAGTTTCTAAGGGAGAGAAAAAAGATAAATCTAAGCCCAAGACAGTCAAGGTACGTGCTGGAAAGGGTTCCTTCTTGTACTGTTGTTACCTCCCTATCTGTCTAAGTCTGTTGCTCCTCTTCATTGCCCATAGAACATCAGAACATCATCTGGTAGGGGAAAGCAGCGTAGTGCATTTTCCCATCTTGGTATTGTTGTGGCTTTATTTCCCTCTTATGTCTTTTGCTTGATCACTGGCACCTTACATGTGAATGTAATACGTTATGGCTGTGAGTCTGTAAGAGCTCATAAATACAAGTCAAGTCACTTTTATTTGTATAGCCCAATGTCACAAATTACAAATGTGCCTCAGGAGGCTTTACAGCAACACAACATCCTGCCCTTAGACCCTCACATCGGATAAGGAACAACTCCCTAAAAGAAACTCTTTAACAGGGAGAAAAAGTAGGAAGAAACCTCAGGGAGAGCAACAGAGGAGGATCTCTCTCCCAAGACGCACAACGTGCAGTGATGTTGTGTTTACACAACTTACACAATACAGTATGAAGGAGGATAACAGAAACGATGCAACAACAACAAACTGCTGCTCACATGACTTTCTTCATGAAATCACAGGCTGCATCTGATGAGGAGGATGAGGTCGAGAAGAAGGATGAGGATGAAAAAAAAGTGGTAAAAAAAAACAAGAAGGCAACAGCTACCGAGTCCAAGGTGAGGCATGTGTCCTCGTGTGTAACCTTTTTGTGTCTTGTTTTGATGACAAAGCTCATTTTCTGTTTTGTTGTAGAGCTGAGCACGTTTTTTCACTGTGTGTACTTAGAATAGTGTTTATTGTGAACAACAAGTTCTGTTAAGACGCTGCATGTGTTCATGAGGAGTGATGTGCATCTGCGTATACCAGCAGTTCTCAGGGCAGCATTCTAACAGTAAACGTGATTTCCTTTTTTGTTTTCTGTATGAAAGGCAAAACCTGCAGGCCAGTCGTCCGGTGACGCTGAGGATAAGGACGAAGGCAATAGTGATGGAGACGACACCATGATGGTATGACTCTTTCCAAAAGCTGCCTACTAGTCTTGTATTTGTCAGTGTCAATTTTTACATATTCAGGTTTGGATTTTCAGTGTGCTGAGGATGTTCTAGCACAACAGTCCAAGAACCAGGATGATGACCCATTTGCTAACCTGAGCAAAAAGGAGAAGAAAAAGAAGAAAAAGCAGGTAATGATATAAACATGCTGCATTTATTAGGTTGTAACTACTTTATTACAAAGGAGGAAAAAAACCAACCAAAAATAGATCTCAGTAAATACGCATGAAAAATAAAATCCTACTTAAAACAAATTTACAAAGACTGCCCACCAAAAATCTATGGACACTGCCTTTTAGTTTAATTTTCAAAGTAATGTTTTAGTTACTGTTATTTTTCAATCAACCAATAAAAAAAAAAAGATGGCAGAAACGACAATGCCAAGAGTCTTATTAGCTGTATTCATTGTCAAACCCGTGGTGACTTTGACAATGAATACAGCTTTTAGTGTTCAGTCCAACAAGACCCACATTGATATCATGAGTCCAACAAGACTCACAGTGATATCATGAGTCCAGCAAGACCCACAGTGATATCATGAGTCCAGCTAGACCCACAGTGATATCATGAGTCCAACAAGACCCACAGTGATATCATGAGTCCAACAAAACCCACGGTGATATCATGAGTCCAACAAGACCCATAGTGATATCATGAGTCCAACAAGACCCACAGTGATATCATGAGTCCAACAAGACCCACAGTGATATCATGAGTCCAGCTAGACCCACAGTGATATCATGAGTCCAACAAGACTCACAGTGATATCATGAGTCCAACAAGACCCACAGTGACATTATGAGTCCAGCAAGACCCACAGTGATATCATGAGTCTAACAAGACCCACAGTGATATCATGAGTCCAACAAGACCCACAGTGATATCATGAGTCCAGCTAGACCCACAGTGATATCATGAGTCCAACAAGACTCACAGTGATATCATGAGTCCAACAAGACCCACAGTGATATCATGAGTCCAACAAGACCCACAGTGACATTATGAGTCCAGCAATACCCACAGTGATATCATGAGTCCAGTAAGACCCACAGTGATATCATGAGTCCAGCAAGACCCACAGTGATATCATGAGTCCAGCAAGACCCACAGTGATATCATGAGTCCGACAAGGCCCACAGTGATATCATGAGTCCGACAAGGCCCACAGTGATATCATGAGTCCAACAAGACCCACAGTGATATCATGAGTCCAACAAGACCCACAGTGATATCATGAGTCCAGCTAGACCCACAGTGATATGAGTCCAACAAGATTCACAGTGATATCATGAGTCCAACAAGACCCACAGTGACATTATGAGTCCAGCAATACCCACAGTGATATCATGAGTCCAACAAGACCCACAGTGATATCATGAGTCCAACAAGACCCACAGTGATATCATGAGTCCAGCTAGACCCACAGTGATATCATGAGTCCAACAAGACTCACAGTGATATCATGAGTCCAACAAGACCCACAGTGACATTATGAGTCCAGCAATACCCACAGTGATATCATGAGTCCAGTAAGACCCACAGTGATATCATGAGTCCAACAAGACCCACAGTGATATCATGAGTCCAGCAAGACCCACAGTGATATCATGAGTCCAGCAAGACCCACAGTGATATCATGAGTCCAACAAGACCCACAGTGATATCATGAGTCCAGCTAGACCCACAGTGATATCATGAGTCCAACAAGACTCACAGTGATATCATGAGTCCAACAACACCCACAGTGATATCATGAGTCCAACAACACCCACAGTGATATAATGAGTCCAGCAAGACTCACAGTGATATCATGAGTCCAACAAAACCCACAGTGATAACATGAGTCCAGCAAGACTCACAGTGATACCATGAGTCCAACAAGACCCACAGTGATACCATGAGTCCAACAAGACTCACAGTGATATCATGAGTCCAACAAGACCCACAGTGACATTATGAGTCCAACAAGACCCACAGTGATACCATGAGTCCAACAAGACTCACAGTGATATCATGAGTCCAACAAGACCCACAGTGACATTATGAGTCCAACAAGACTCACAGTGATACCATGAGTCCAACAAGACTCACAGTGATATCATGAGTCCAACAAGACCCACAGTGACATTATGAGTCCAGCAATACCCACAGTGATATCATGAGTCCAGTAAGACCCACAGTGATATCATGAGTCCAACAAGACTCACAGTGATATCATGAGTCCAGCAAGACCCACAGTGATATCATGAGTCCAACAAGACCCACAGTGATATCATGAGTCCAGCTAGACCCACAGTGATATCATGAGTCCAGCTAGACCCACAGTGATATCATGAGTCCAACAAGACCCACAGTGATATCATGAGTCCAGCTAGACCCACAGTGATATCATGAGTCCAACAAGACCCACAGTGATATCATGAGTCCAACAAGACCAACAGTGATATCATGAGTCCAGCTAGACCCACAGTGATATCATGAGTCCAACAAGACCCACAGTGATATCATGAGTCCAACAAGACCAACAGTGATATCATGAGGATGTGTCACTCACACAAAGGTGAGTCAGTTCCTCTGGACACAACGTTTATAGAGAGAAACGTTTCATCATCATCTAAGTGACCTCTTCAGTCTCAACTGACTGCAGGTATCCCACCCTTATAAACAATACTGTGACTGCAGGTATCCCACCCTTATAAACAATACTGTGACTGCAGGTATCCCACCCTTATAAACAATACTGTGACTGCAGGTATCCCACCCTTATAAACAATACTGTGACTGCAGGTATCTCACCCTTATAAACAATACAGTGGCATAACGACTCAAACAATGACCAGTGTCATGTGCAGATTACCATGACCATTAACTAGAGTTACAATGGCCATGTGTACTATTCACAGAGGATTGGGGAATAGTTGCAATCACAGCATTGTAAGGTGGTGACAGATGTACTCTTAGCCCCCCCTCAGTTCAGGGATGGTCGTTCCCTCTTCACATAGATGGCCTCTTTGACTCCCCGTTCAAACCAGTGTTCCTCCCTATCAAGGATGTGCACACCCTCATCCCTGAAAGAGTGGCCACTGGCCTGTACATGGTGTAGACTGTGTAGATGGTGTAGACTGTGGAGTCCTGGTCTGACGTGTTAGTTCTCCTGTGTTGTGCCATCCTTGTGGTCAGCGTCTGTTTAGTTTCCCCAATGTACAAGTCACGCAATCCTCCTGGCACTAAACAGCTCACCATATTGCTCTGTTTGTGCCGGGGGACCTGATCCTTGGGGTGTACCAATTTCTGGCACAGCATGTTTTGAGGTTTGAAAGCAACTGAGACGCGGTGTTTGGAAAATACAAAAAAAACCCAACATTTTTTTGCCCCCCCCCCTTTTCTCCCCAGTTGTACTTTTTCCAATTACCCCACTCTTCCAAGCCGTCCTGGTCTCTGCTCCACCCCCTCTGCTGATCCGGGGAGGGCTGCAGACTACCATATGCCTCCTCTGATACACGTGGAGTCACCAGCCGCTTCTTTTCACCTGACAGTGAGAAGTTTCACCACGGGGACGTAGCGCGTGGGAGAATTGCACTATTCCCCCCCCCCCCGAACAGGCACACCAACCGACCAGAGGAGGCGCTAGTGCAGCGACCAGGGCACATACCCACATCCGGCTTCCCACCTGCAGACACGACCAATTGTGTCTGTAGGGACATCCAGCCAAGCCAGAGGTAACATGGGGATTCGATCTGGCAATTCCCCCTGTTGGTAGGCAATGGAATAGACCGCTACACTACCCGGATACCCGAAATTTGCAGTGTCTTTTGTAAATTGATGATAATTGAATGATTTGATATGACTACGCATAATCAACACAGAATGAGAAGTCTACGAAAAATATCAAATCTGTGTAGCGGTCTAAGCATCGGCTTTGTGTTGATGCAGTTGCCCACTGGGGACCAGGATTCGCGCCCCGGTCTCATCAGATCCGACTATGGCTGGATTCGATGAAGCAGCAATAATTGGCAACGCTGTCTTCGGGAGGGGGGCTTAGTCGGTTTGTGTTCGTCACATGAATGCGTCTCTGGGTGCGTCGGAAAAAAGCAGTGGTTCGGCCTGGATTCGCCGCGAGGCATCTCCTTCGAGACTGCCGGCCGGAGAGATGCAGTTGGCGAACGCATGCCTTACGAGGGTGGTGTTTGAACTAGAATAGGGAGCGATTGGCCACTAAATTGGGAGAAAATCAGAAATAAATTTATAAAAAATAAATCTTTCCACTCTACACACTCAGTTGTCTGCCACTGAAACCAGCTTTGCTGGTCTTCAGAAACCACCACTGGAAATTTAGGGAAATACACATGACAAGGGTCTGCTGATCTTCCTTCAGCAGTGGATTTGAGTCTCTCGCTTGATTTATACTCTTTTTTTTTTCTTTTTTTTTTTTACGTATGTGATTACAGATGGAGTATGAAAGGCAGGTTGCCAGCGTGCGTGCTCAGAATGCGATCGAGGGTGACTTCTCCGTGTCCCAAGCAGAGATGTCCTCCAGACAGGCCATGCTGGAGAACGCCTCCGACATCAAGGTATTCCTTTTTTCAACCTGAATTATTTTTACTCTGTTTGAATCAATACAAAATGCTCAAACTAGTCCTCTTTTATTATCCCAGGGTTCAAACGTATTGTATACTTCCAGGGAGCCTGAGAGAAAGACAGGATTCTGGCTTCTTTTCCCTCCTGAAAGAGGGAAAAGAAGCCAGAATCCTGTCTTCTTTCCCCTCCTGAAAGAGCTTCCATAAGAAACAGAACATCCCGGCTGTGATGTGTATGAAAAGTGATTAAGCCCTAAGTTAGGATTTAGCGAGGTCTAAGTATTCCTGACAACAAGCTATGTTAGTATTATCGGTCATTCTTTTGTTTTTTAAAGATTGGCAAGTAAAGGTAATGGACTTTTTTTTGAAAAGTTGAAAACATCGTTTTGTATTTGTCGTTATCCTTCCACCAACATATCTGACAGGTTTATAGGCAAAACGTGTGGTCTAACTTCAAATTATTTTTTATTTCTGCATCCTGGTGCAGAACGTTTATGTTTTAAGAGATAGATTAATGATATTTTGCCCTGTGATGGCCTGGCAGCCTGTCCAGGGTGTCTGCCCGCCTGCTGCCCAATGACTGCTGGGATAGGCTTCAGCATCCCCACGACCCTGAGAGCAGGATAAGTGGTTCAGATAATGGATGGATGGATGGATGAATGATATTTCACAAATGGTCCATTGACTGTTCAGCTGCCCGTTTATACAATGCGAGACCCTAAAATATATATTTGTGTTTGTTGTCAAGCTAACATGTAGCATGTCTTTCCCTCAGCTGGAGAGGTTTAGCATTTCCGCTCACGGAAAAGAGCTCTTCGTCAACAGTGACCTTCTGATTGTGGCAGGGAGGAGATATGGTTTGGTTGGACCAAACGGGTAAGCCTCTCCTCCTGAACTCTCAGTCAATGTCATGCTTGATATTTACCCTGTCGTTTGTAATAAACTGTCTGACCCCACTACTTCCATGTTCTCCTGCAAACAGCAAAGGAAAGACCACATTACTGAAGCACATTGCAAACAGGGCTCTTAGTATCCCCCCCAACATCGATGTGCTGCTGTGTGAGCAAGGTAAGTAGTGCATCTACATGTGCCCGTCTGGGTTATTCTGTGCATCCCCCATCCTGATTTCCATCCCATGTTTTTCCTGTATTCACTCCCTTTTCTGTTATGTGGGTGGTTAGAGGTGGTGGCAGATGACACCCCAGCGGTCCAGGCGGTGCTGAAAGCAGACACTCGGCGTCTGAAGCTTCTGGAAGAGGAAAGGCAGCTGCAGGCCTTGCTGGAAAAAGGAGAGGACAGCGTAGCAGAGAGACTGGAGAAGGTAAGTTATGGAATGCAGCACTGATAAATTTAAGACTCCTGTGGAAAAAGTTTTTGATATTTAAATATGTTGTTTCCACAAGCTTCCTTCTAGAAAATTCCATGTATCCAGGTAGTGTTTTGGAGGAAGTAAGATAAGTAAAATAAGATGATAATAATAATGCATATCTTGACTACATGTCTTAAATAGCCATAGCTAGTAAATAGAAGACCTTGGGCAAGTCGACAAAATTAGAAGAAGATACTTTTATTGTCACTGTACATACATACTAAGTACTCGTGCAAAGTCTGTTTTTATTTCCGGTCCCGTTCCCACACTGGCCAATGAGCAAGACGTTTCAGCAGAATCCTCAGCCTCCACACTCGGCTCAACTCAACCTGCAGAGCTCACAGTATAGGTTTTACTGATGGTTTTAATCTGTTTTGGGGTCGTTCCTCCTTCTTCAGAACTGATAGAGTCCACCCCAACAGGCTGGGTGACCGAATGCTAGCGGTCAACTTAAGCAGCTGGAGGAAACCCAAGCAGATTGTACATACAGAAAGATGGGTGTACTTAATTACATTTCAGAGACACAATTTTCAGTTATCATGTCAAATATATCAAATATCCCATTCAGATCCTTCTGAAATCCTTTTTCTTGGCTCATGGTTGGCGTGAATGGTTTGATGGCTCAAAATCCCAGGAAAATGAGCCTGGGTACAGCACCGCAGTCTTACTCGTCTCTGGCACCGCATTTTCTCATAAGTTTATCTGTCTGAACAGATAAAATCACACAATTCTAGTGTTTGGATATTGGTCCATTTCAAAGTGAGCAATAGTTATTGTAATTGTGTTTACTGAATGCCATTTCAAAGTCAACGATCCAGCAGTAAACAGTGAATGAGTTTATTCTTCATTTTTTTCAAATTAATTGAAAAGGCATGACAGTTTTTATAGTGATATGGCATAAGCTTGCAAAAATATTTAAGACAGCTTTGCGACACTCCCTGTAGCCTAAACCATGCCCAATTTTACCTACAAAAAGAAAATTCCTCTGGTACATTGCTTTTAAAACTTTTGCATCTTATTAATGAAGTCTTTCAGTCTTTAGAGGTGAAGGGCACCATAGATATGGTGAATGCAATTGACCACAATGCCGTTTGCATTCAGTGCCATGCTATCTGCCTTAAGCCTCCTACAGACTGTGATTTGGGCCGTCTCAGATGAACGATGACTAAACGTGGCGATATCGTTGGTCGTGGCTCCAAAACGGTGGTCCTACTTCGCACTGTGAGACAGGTTCAAAGACGGCCATTATCATGGTCTTGTGACCGAAGACAACCTGGGACAAAAGTGTGACAGTGTCAGAAATGTAGGATGACCATCTCACAATGTGACTGCTGCTACAACCTACATCTACTAACCAACCAATAGAAATGCAGCACGACATGACGCACTGATCAACGCCACGCAGAATCTTTGCTGGCACTAAACACAAACAAACACACTGTCAGCATCTGTGACCCAAATGCCATGGATTCAACAAAACGAGCAACAAAACGAGCTGCAGCGACAATTGGAAGGACTCGATTCCTGCTTGGCGTCATGTTGCTCTACCAGTGGCGTAGATTGATGACGCGCTGATGCGGCATGCACGCTGATGATGTTTTTATGGACTTGCATCGTAGCCTGCGATTCAGTAGGTGTCATCATCGTACAGTCTACATACATCGCACTTGATGTCGTACCCAAGTTTATTAGATCCATATTGCACAGTGTGGCTTGCAAATATAGGATTGCTAAAATCACACAGTGTGTAGGAGGCTTTAAAGGATAATGTGTTATGTTTTGTTTTGTAGCCTGGGTTTTATTTTTGTTGTCGTTTCCATCATCTGTGACTTTTACCATTATCTGTGACTTCTTTCTTGTTCTTTGAGACCATTGGAAGAACAAGAAAGATGGACTGAATGGGTCATGGCAATATTGAATCACAGGTTATCATCGCCATACTCCCTTCCAGTCGTGTTGATTTCATCCTCTTCATATCTGTCTATCTGTCTATCCTACTTGAATACCGTTGTAGACTTTGCTCTTTTCTTGTCAAAGGTGTATGAAGAGTTGAGGGCCATTGGAGCGGCGGCTGCTGAGGCCAAAGCACGTCGAATTTTGGCTGGACTGTCTTTCACCCCGGAGATGCAGAATAGACCCACTAAGAAGTTCTCAGGAGGTTGGAGAATGAGAGTCTCCCTTGCAAGGTAAACTACAACATCATCAGCATTAGATGAAGTCATTTTGTTGGATTGGACTGTCTCCACATTTGTGCTATTACTGTATGTTGTGCTGTGCTGAAGAATGATTGCTGATTTTACATATTTAGGGGATTTTTTTAAAGGGATTTTGAATTTTGATCTTTGGGGTAGGTGGGGGCATTTTTCATTTCATCTAATGATGAGGTTACAGACAAGGAAGAGGGTGTGCAGAAATGCTGGTAACACTGCAAACACTAATTGAAAAGCTGTCCAACACAGATAATGAGGCAATGCTGATTTTCATTGATTATTCAAAGGCATTTGATTCAGTAAGCCACGCACAGCTCTTTAACATCATGCTGGAAATGGGTTTCCCTAGACACCTCATTGTGCTATTATTGGCCAGACAGCAGTGGTGAGATGGAATGGTGAGATCACAGAAGCTTTTCCAATAGAGAAGGGTGTACATCAAGGTTGCATTGTATCACCACGCTTATTCACACTATACACAGAACAAGTGATGCGTGAGGCAGATATAGATGAATATGGAGTGAGCATAGGTGGTTATAAGATAAGCAATCTTAGATTTGTAGATAACACAGTACTAGCAGCTGATGATCCAACCTGATGATCCGGATGATCCAAACAAAATATTGAGTCGAGTAAATGAGGCAGGGAAAAGGAGGTTGCTCAGTTTGAATGTGAAAAAGACAAAGTGCATGAAAGTGGGTGAATCGGATATTGCAATCTCAGTAGATGGACAAGATGTAGAACACCTAGAGAGCTTCAAATACTTGGGTTCAGTTAAGAAAAATGACGGTGATGTACAGATGACATAAAAATCAGAATTACCCTAGCAAAGAAAAGAATGATGGCGATGGTACCAATTTGGAAAGATAGGAGAATAAGAAAAGAAGTGAAAGTCAGTCTACTTAAAACATTCTTCTGGCCAGTGTTGTCATATGGAGCCGAAAGTTGGACATTGAAGAAAGCAATGGTAAACAGGATTGAGGCTGCAGAGATGTGGCTTTATCATGGGATGCTTCGAATAAGTTGGACAGAGAAATGAACGAATGCGAGCGTCCTTAATGAATTAGGAACAAAAAGAGGACTAATGGCACATATCAAGCTATCATTCTTTGAGCATACCTGTCATCCAGGTGGAAGTAAATTAACGAAGACAGCAATTTTGGGAACTACACCAACAAAGCGCAAGAGAGGCCGACCAAAAAGGCAGTATCATGATGACGTCAAAGAATGGCTTAGTCTGAAAATATCTGAGGCAACAAGATCAGCTCAGGACAGAAAGAACTGGAGGAGACTGGTTTGGCAAGCATGTCATCCTGATGATGCTGGCAACCCTCACTAACGAGGAGGCCTTGAAGAAGGGGGCATTTCAGAAAGTTTAACATTTTATAAATAATATACTGTAGCACCTTAAACTGTATAAGGCTATCTGATGTTAATAGATGCTTGTGGTTTGCTGATAGCAGACCGAGATTGCAACTCCTACAGAACCCAGTTTCTGTCTGGGTTGGTCCCATAGCCTTGTCTACAAGGCAGTCGTTTGTTTTGTTATTTAACCCATAACTGGAGTAACCTTGACTCAATTACCAGGACATGTCCACATTCAAGTGGGCCATGGTAATTGGTCTCCGGAGGGTTACTCCTCTGGAGGTTTTCTGTCGGGGTTTGCCCCGCCCTTAGCTTTTTGTTAAATAGCTTATCCCACAAGGCAGCAGGGGGCCGGTTACTTCCTAGGGCGCTGGTGACTCGCCCATAGCCAGAGCCCCATTAGTGATAACAGTCTGAACCACGAGAAGGTGGGGTTGACTTCCCTGGGAGAGGTTTATGTTGCGCTAGACGTGTGTTTTTGACACACGCCACACCAGACCAGCTCAGACCAAGACTTCTGCTCGACTGCGGTCGAAGGATGATGATGATGATGCTAGTAGTTGTTGTATGTACACTCTTTTGTGCGTCCATATATTGCTGCTCCGTCAGCGCAACCCTTAAATCCTCCTGCAATGATAACTGCAACTATAGTCAAATATGAGGCCAGAGACAGATATGCAGTAAGTGTGGGGTGAGGCTCCTCTGGCTAAGACATCAAATGTGAGTAAGTATCTGGCATGTTGGTAAAGTTCAGGGTTTTGGCCTTGATACAACTCTGAACTTGTTGAGATGTAAAAAAATAAATAAATTATATATATATATATATATATATATATATATATATATATATATATAACAATGAAGTACTTTGTTGTTCAAAAGAAGGGCAGAGCCCATCTGTAAAAAGATCTGTAATAGTCTAATACAGTTAACATGCTGTAAGCAGAGCAGTTTGTCTGACAGGGAATGATAAAACATATGAGAATCAAAAAGTGAACCACGTTGACATCCACAATATTTTCTGATGTGTACTACATACTGTTTTCATGGCTGTGGACAGGCAGTGATATGTTTGTTAAATGCAGCTTTAACAAATGCAACGATAAGTTTGACAGTAACAGTGAATCAAAAGACTCCTGTAATGTGAAAGGATTGCTTACAACTGATCACATTACAGCTGATCCTTTCACATTACAACTGATCCTTTCACATTACAACTGATCCCTTCACATTAGAACTGATCGTCCCTTCACATTACAACTGATCCTTTCACATTACAACTGATCCCTTCACATTACAACTGATCATCCCTTCACATTACAACTGATCCCTTTACATTACAACTGATCCCTTCACACTACGACTGATCCCTTCACATTACAACTGATCCCTTCACATTAGAACTGATCATCCCTTCACATTACAACTGATCATCCCTTCACATCACAACTGATCCTTTCACATTACAGCTGATCTTTTCACATTACAACTGATCCCTTCACATTACAACTGATCCCTTCACGTTACAACTGATCATCCCTTCACATTACAGTTGATCCTTTCACATTACAACTGATCCTTTCACATTACAACTTATCCCTTCACATTACAACTGATCATCCCTTCACATTACAATTGATCCTTTCACATTACAACTGATCCCTTCACATTACAACTGATCCTCTCACACTACAATTGATCCCTTCACACTACGACTGATCCCTTCACATTACAACTGATCATCCCTTCACATTACAACTGATCATCCCTTCACATTACAGCTGATCATCCCTTCACATCACAACTGATCCTTTCACATTACAACTGATCCTTTCACATTACAACTGATCCCTTCACATTACAACTGATCCTTTCACGTTACAACTGATCCTTTCACGTTACAACTGATCCCTTCACATTACAACTGATCATCCCTTCACATTACAGTTGATCCTTTCACATTACAACTGATCCTTTCAAATTACAACTGATCCTTTCACATTACAACTTATCCCTTCACATTACAACTGATCATCCCTTCACATTACAATTGATCCTTTCACATTACAGCTGATCCTCTTACATTACAACTGATCCCTTCACACTACGACTGATCCCTTCACATTACAAGTGATCATCCCTTCACATTACAACTGATCATCCCTTCACATTACAGCTGATCATCCCTTCACATCACAACTGATCCTTTCACATTACAACTGATCCTTTCACATTACAACTGATCCCTTCACATTACAACTGATCCTTTCACGTTACAACTGATCCTTTCACGTTACAACTGATCCCTTCACATTACAACTGATCATCCCTTCACATTACAGTTGATCCTTTCACATTACAACTGATCCTTTCAAATTACAACTGATCCTCTCACATTACAACTGATCCCTTCACACTACGACTGATCCCTTCACATCACAACTGATCCTTTCACATTACAACTGATCCCTTCCTTTCACGTTACGACTGATCCTTTCACATTACAACTGATCATCCCTTCACATTACAGTTGATCCTTTCACATTACAACTGATCCTTTCAAATTACAAATTACAACTGATCCCTTCACATTACAACTGATCATCCCTTCACATTACAACTGATCATCCCTTCACATTACAATTGATCCTTTCACATTACAACCGATCCCTTCACATTACAACTGATCCCTTCACATTACAGGAGTCTTTTGATTCACTGTTACTGTCAAAAATACTGTTTAATGCATCTTTAAAATGTGACTCTTGATGCACAGCCTTAAGATCCAGAGGGTCCAGGGGCAAAACCTGTCCTGTACTAATGTCATCTCATTAAAGAACCACTGGGATGTCACTCCTACCTAAAGCCACCGTGGGAGGTGGTCAGCATAAATACCCAGTTGAGATATTAATGCAATACATATGTTAGTATGTCTGTTATGAAACTAACTGACACCAGAATTAACATTTTTACAACTTTAATACTATTTTTCAAACAATTTAAAATGGCCGTTGTCCAACGTCTGTAAATACTGCAGCGCCTCGATGGTAGTCATGGTGCATCTGTAACGGCGTCTGTAACCAGACATGTTGGACATAATCAAACATCAAGTTCAGACTATTTGTCTGCATACTGACATGACGCACACCATCACGTGCAAATTATGAGACGGTCATGTTGACCGCTCATGGTCGTTTTAGGTAGATCTCATCTTTTTGTGCAATTGATCTAAAACTCTAAAACGGGCGGCACGGTGGTCCAGTGGTTGGCACGGTGGTCCAGTGGTTAGCGCGGTCGCCTCACAGCAAGAAGGTCCTGGGTTCGAGCCCCAGGATAGTCCCACCTTGGGGTTCGTCCTGGGTCGTCCTCTGTGTGGAGTTTGCATGTTCTCCCTGTGTCTGCGTGGGTTTCCTCCGGGGGGGCTCCAGTTTCTTCCCAGTCCAAAGACATGTAGGTCAGGTGACTCACCCGTAGTAAATTGTCCCTAGGTATGAATGTGTGTGTGTGTGTGTGTGTGTGTGTGTGTGTGTGTGTGTGTGTGTGTGTGTGTGTGTGTGTGTGTGTGTGTGTGTGTGTGTGTGTGTGTGTGTGTGTTTGGGCCCCTATGATGGCCTGGCGGCCTGTCCAGAGTGTCTCCCCGCCTGCCGCCCAATGACTGCTGGGATAGGCTCCTGCGATCCTGAGAGCAGGATGAGCAGTTCAGATAATGGATGGATGGATGGATCTAAAACAAATTTTAATGCAAATATATGCAATTTTAGGTGCATCCAGGGAGCAGCTGTACCCCCCCCCCCCACAAAGTTATTAAACTTTGAAAGTCCAAAACATGACCGTTTTGGATGTTGTAGTGTTAAGTCAAAGCATAGGATAAGCTTTGCAAGATCTGAAGCCAATTCATAGTGAATAATGTGTTGTCATGACAGTGATTGTTGGTGTTATAATTTTGTTATAAACTTTGCATAGGTCCTGAATCCTGAGCAAAAATCCAGATTATAACCTGAGTAAATGCAGTATCCAGCTGAACCAGTACAGTCCAATGGTGTCCACTGAAAGATGCCAACAAATTTCAAACATTCTCCTCTGGGATGTTTGTGTCAACTGACTGTTGAAGCCGGTTGACACCAGCGTGATGCACAAAAACAGATTTCATGTTTAAGATAGTTGCACCCTTTACTACGTAGCGCTGGTTAATTGCATGAGTTAAAAAAAACTACCCGCGAGCACACGAGACAGGCAGCGGTCCCCCTGCAGGGAGAGTTCAGAGACACAACCCGAAGCTGTTTCTCTGCTCCAGACCTTACCTCACACCTAACAGTAAAGCAGCCCTGCTCACACGAGTCTTCAAACTAGCATCACTGCTGTAGGGAGGCCTAAAAGATGGCAGTGTCGGTCCATTCCAACAAATATTTTTTTACTTTATTTTTTTTTTCATTCTCAGCCAACCACAAGAGCTGATAAAGTTGAACCTGTTCTTGAGTCATCTGGTTTATTGTTATTTTCTGCACCTGTTTGCATCCTTAGAGCTCTGTTCATGGAGCCCACCCTGCTGATGCTGGATGAGCCCACCAACCACCTGGACCTGAACGCCGTCATCTGGCTCAACAAGTAAAGTGCAGCTGTTAACTCTGGCATCTTCCTTTTGAAACATATCACTTTCTGTATGAATTATAAAGATGTACTCATGGTATGGTTGTTGTTTATTTTAATTCTGCATCTGTATTCTTTTTCTGAAAGTTACCTTCAAGGTTGGAAGAAGACTCTCCTCATTGTTTCCCATGACCAGAGTTTCCTTGATGACGTCTGTACGGACATCATCCACTTGGACAACCAGAAGCTCTACTACTACAGGGGCAACTACTGTACGTATCTGTTTACAACCTGTAACACTAGAACAACCGGGATTTCACTCCTACCTAAAACGACCATGGGTGGTCAAAATGACGGCCTTGGTGGTTCTAGTGTTAAATCTGCTGTACAGACTTTGGGTATTTGATGTTTCTGAGACCACAGCATTGGCTGAAAGTTGATAATGAGTGGCACATCACGTCAGGATTTCCTGAATACTTTTCCAGCTCAAGCACCAGCACTACATTACTCTTGACCAAAGTGCAAAACTTACAGACAGGCTCGTCTACAATCCGGGGTGGGATGTTCCTGAATCTCACGATTCGATTTCGATTCTTGGGGTCATGACTCGATTCAGAATCGATTTTTTTTTTTCCCCAAAAGGATTTCTAATTCAAAATGGATTCTAGATTTGGTACTTAGGGGTGCTAATTTCAGGATCTACTCCAGTCCGCTGTGCACTAAGAAAGGCAGTGTGGCAAATTATGGCATGAAGGCAGACTAGAGTGTTTATAAGATTATGTAGTTTTTATATCTGAAGACGTTTTATCAGTTGATGCAATAATGTGAACACACAAAGGCAAACCCAACCTTTCTCAGTAAAAACCCACGTGATGGTGTGTCGTACTTTGGCTCAACTGTCTGCATCATAAATCTAAAACCTTCATTGTGGACTATGCTGTAGGGGCACAGGTCTTTTGAAGTGAAACAGGCGATGGAGCCAGTTATTTGAATGCCTGCTCAGAATTGGCTGGGAGTTTGGTAAAGTGGAGCAGTGTGCATTGGTTGTGTGTTAATGTTGCAGGAGGTCATTGTTCCACTTCTTTCAACTCTGGCTGATGGTGTATGATGTGAGACCTAACATGTGTAGTGTTCCCCAAATACTTCACTTTCCTTTTGCGAATCCTGCATATTGATTGAGTCATGTCAAGCTCCTTCTGCTACTGAGGCAAGCACTATGTTTTACTTTTCATTTACTGATAAAAAGTCTGGCGGCATGGTGCTGCAGTGGTTAGCACAGTTGCCTCACAGCAAGAAGGTCCTGGGTTCGAGCCCCAGGGTAGTCAAGCCTTGGGGGTCATCTCAGGCCGTTCTCTGTGTGGAGTTTGCATGTTCTCCCATGTCTGCATGGGCTTCCTCCGCGTGCTCTGGTTTCCTCCCACAGTTCAAAGACATGTAGGTCAGGCGGTAACTGTCTAAGCTGTGTGGTGGCAGGATACATGTGATGCAGTGATGTCCTGTCTTTGCTTTCCTCAGTGACCTTCAAGAAAATGTATGTGCAGAAACAGAAGGAGCTGCAGAAACAGTATGACAAGCAGGAGAAGAAGCTCAAGGACCTGAAGGCTGGTGGCAAGTCAACCAAACAGGCTGTGAGTATGGCTTTTCCCCATGGCAGTCTGTCCTCTAGTGGTGTGTTCCTGTCCTGCACTGCTCACGCCACGTCGCATGTTCCCCTCAGGAGAAGCAGACCAAGGAGGCACTGACTAGAAAGCAGCAGAAAGGCAAGAAAAAAGGAGGAGCGGAGGAGGAGAGCCAAGAGAGCACAGAGCTACTGAAGAGGCCCAAAGAGTACACTGTTAAGTTCACCTTCCCCAACCCACCTCCACTCTCTCCACCCATCTTGGGATTACACAGTGAGTATGAGATTTCTCCCTCCTTATGGTTTACGTTCCAATACATTTCACTGTGCTGTAGTACAGGGCTCTATTTAAATGGTCATCTTGTGGGGCATCCGGGTGGCGTGGTGGTCTATTCTGTTGCCTACCAACATGGGGATCGCCGGTTCGAATTCCCTTGTTACCTCCAGCTTGGTCGGGCGTCCCTACAGACACAATTGTCCGTGTCTGCGGGTGGGAAGCCGGATGTGGGTATGTGTCCTGGTCACTGCACTAGCGCCTCCTCTGGTTGGTCAGGGCGCCTGTTTGGGGGGGAGGGGGAACTGGGGGGGATAGCGTGATCCTCCCATGCGCTACGTCCCCCTGGTGAAACTCCTCACTGTCAGGTGAAAGAAGCGGCTGGTGACTCCACATGTATCGGAGGAGGCATGTGGTAGTCTGCAGCCTCCCCGGATCAGCAGAGGGGGAGGAGCAGAGACCGGGACGGCTCGGAAGAGTGGGGTGATTGGCCGGATACAGTTGGGGAGGAAAAAGAGGGAAAAACCCAAAAATAAATAAATGGTCATCTTGTAAGCCTACTGTATTGTGATTGTCCATATTACAGGTGTTGTCTTTGGTTACGAGGGTCAGAAGCCCTTGTTCAAGAATGTGGACTTTGGAATTGACATGGAGTCCAGGAGTACGTATACAGCTTTGATTTGACAAGGATTTTATGCTGCAGTGTATAAGTATTTGATTTACTTGCTGTATAACACATATCACCCCCTTTTCATTCTGACATGTACGTTTCCCTTCCTAGTTTGCATAGTTGGGCCTAATGGTGTGGGGAAGAGTACACTACTGCTGCTGCTCACTGGGAAATTAAATCCAGTAAGTGTTCTAGGAATACAGACTCTGTTCTGTCAAGGTGGGTTGACCTGTGTTTTAACTGAGTATTTCTAACTTTCAGACCAAAGGTGAAATGCGGAAGAATCATCGACTGGTCAGTAACTTTTCCTGTACTATGTTTTATGTGGTATGTTTATGTAGTATGTTTTATGTGTGTTCTATGTAGTATGTTTATGTAGTTTTATCTAGTATATTTTATCTAGCATTGTTTTTGTAGTATGTTTTATGTAGTATGTTTATGTAGTATGTTTTATGTACAAACCCCAATTCCCATGAAGTTGGGACGTTGTGTAAAACGTGAATAAAAACAGAATACAGTGATTTGCAAATCCTTTTCCACCTATATTCAATTGAATACACTACAAAGACAAGATATTTAATGTTTAAACTGATCATCTTTATTGTTTTTTTGCAAATATTCACTCATTTTGAATTTGATGCCTGCAACACGTTCCAGAGAAGCTGGGACAGGGGCAACAAAAGACTGGGAAAGTTGAGGAATGCTCAAAAAACACCTGTCTGGAACATTCCTCAGGTGAACAGGTTAACTGGGAACAGGGGAGTGTCATGATTAGGTATAAAAGGAGCATCCCCGAGAGGCTCAGTCGTTCACCAGCAAGGATGGGGCGAGGTTCACCACTTTGTGAACAACTGCGTGAACAAATAGTCCAACAGTTTAAGAACAACGTTTCTCAACGTACAACTGCAAGGAATTTAGGTATTTCATCATCTCCAGTCCATAATATCATCACAAGATTCAGAGGATCCGGAGAAATCTCTGCACGTAAGAGGCAAGGCCCAAAACCAACACTGAATGCCCGTGACCTTCAACCCCTCAGGCGGCACTGCATTAAAAACCGACATCATTGTGTAAAGGATATGACCACGTGGGCTCAGGGGCACTTGGGAAAACCATCATCAGTTAACACAGTTGGTCGCTACATCTACAAGTGCAAGTTAAAACTCTACCATGCAAAGCCAAAGCCAGATATCAACACCATCCAGAAACACCACCGGCTTCTCTGGGCCGAGCTCATCTGAGATGGACTGACGCAAAGTGGACAAGTGTGCTGTGGTCTGACGAGTCCACATTTCACATTGTTTTTGGACATCGTGGACGTCGTGTCCTCCGGGCTAAAGAGGAAAAGGACCATCCAGATTGTTATCAGCACAAAGTCCAAAAGCCAGCATCTGTGATGGTATGGGGGGTGTTAGGGCCCATGGCATCATGGGTAACTTGCACATCTGTGAAGGCACCATTAATGCTGGAAGGTACATACAGGTTTTGGAGCAACATGTGCTGCCATCCAAGCGACGTCTTTTTCAGGGAGGTCCCTGCTTATTTCAGCAAGACAATGCCAAGCCACATTCTGCACGTGTTACACCAGCGGGGCTTCGTAGTAAAAGAGTGCAGGTACTGGACTGGCCTGCCTGCAGTCCAGACCTGTCTCCCATTGAACATGTGTGGCGCATTATGAAGCACAACATATGACAACGGAGACCCCGGACTGTTGAGCAACTGAAGTCGTACATCAAGCAAGGATGGGAAAGAATTCCACCTACAAAGCTTCAACAAGTAGTGTCCTCAGTTCCCAAACGCTTATTGGGTGTTGTTAAAAGGAAAGGTGGTGTAACACAGTGGTGAACATGCCCCTGTCCCAGCTTCTTTGGAACGTGTTGCAGGCATCACATTCAAAATGGGTGAATATTTGCAAAAAAACAAAGTTTATCAGTGTGAACATTAAATATCTTGTCTTTGTAGTGTATTCAATTGAATATGGGTCGAAAAGGATTTGCAAATCATTGTATTGTTTTTATTTACATTTTACACAACTTCATTGGAATTGGGGTTTGCATTATGTTTTATCTAGTATGTTTAATGTGTTTTATGTAGCATCTTTATCTAGGATGTTTTATGTAGTATGTTTACATCTAAAACAGAAGCTGTTAGTGTGCTTACTCTACAGCTGCATCTGAACTGCCCCACACAATAGTAATTGGTAATATAATTTCATCCTTTGCATGAGTAACCACTCAAGATCTTAATATTGTTACATGGTGGGGCGTGTGGGCAGCGTAGCGGTCTATTCTGTTGCCTACCAACACGGGGATCGCCGGTTCGAATCTTGGTCGGGTGTCTCTACAGACACAATTGGCCGTGTCTGTGGGTGGGAAACCGGATGTGGGTATGTGTTCTGGTTGCTGCACTAGCGCCTCTCTGGTCAGTCGGGGCGCCTGTTCGGGGGGTAGGGGGAACTGGGGGGGATAGTGTGATCCGCCCATGCACTACATCCCCCTGGTGAAACTCCTCACTGTCAGGTGAAAAGAAGCGGCTGGTGACTCCACATGTATCAGAGGAAACATGTGGTAGTCTGCAGCCCTCCCCGGGTCAGCAGAGGGGGTGGAGCAGCAACCGGGACAGCTTGGAAAATAGGGTAATTGGCCAAGTACAGTTGGGGAGAAAGTGGGGGGGGGGGAATTCAAAATAAAAAAACATTGTTACATGGCAAAATGTTTATCAGCTTGACAGTCGTTGCGGTTACCGGGTGTTTTTTGCAGAAAGTGGGCTTCTTCAACCAGCAGTACGCTGACCAGCTGAACATGGAGGAGGCAGCCACAGAATATCTGATGAGGAACTTCAACTTGCCCTACCAGGACAGCAGGAAGTGCCTGGGTCGATTTGGTCTGGAGAGCCACGCACATACAATTCAGATATCCAAACTATCCGGTACGAGTGATGAATAGACAAATATAACTTCTGGCTCTTAAATTGTATCATGGGATTTTTTTTTCATAAACTTGTTCCTTCCATAGGAGGTCAGAAGGCGCGAGTCGTGTTTGCTGAGCTTGCCTGTCGGCAACCTGACGTCCTTATCTTGGTGAGTGCCGACTGTCCTTTTCTTCCTACATAAAGTGGTTCTTGAATGAAATAAGTGACCTTGTATCTTCAATCCTACCAGGATGAACCCACTAACAATTTGGACATTGAGTCGATTGACGCCCTATCGGAGGCCATTAATGAGTACAAAGGAGGTGCGTACAGTTACACAGCAAGACATGCTGTTTACCCCGCGAGCTGTATAGAGCTTCACCAAGCCAAATTCTTTAAACGACTTTCTTATATCACACAACTATGGATGGTGCAGCTGGGGTAGATGTTTGTTTGGTGATGGATCTGCCCTTCTCTGCAGCTGTGATCATCGTGAGTCACGACGCCAGACTCATCACCGAGACTCAGTGCCAGCTGTGGGTAGTGGAGGACTGCACAGTCAACCAAATTGATGGAGACTTCGAGGACTACAAACGGGAAGTGTTGGAAGCACTGGGGGAGACTCTAGTGAACAAAGTCAAGGAATAACTGGAGCCACATCATCTGGTCGCTGGGGGGGCGTGTGTTTTCTTGGATTTTATGCTACCATACTCCAGCTGGTTATGTTGGCATGTTCTAACAAAGCTGTTTGGATAAAGTGAGGCAAGATATTGGATTGTTTTGTCATCATGCTACAAAAATGGTAAACTATTCCATATCTATTGAATGCTATTTAAAACGGACTTCCAATAAAATGGCTGGAATAAGGTCTATGAGTAAGATCTGCAAAGCCCAGTCCATAATACATGTTTTCATTTGAAGTTGATTTATTGCAAATACAACTGACAAGCAGTTGAAGTACATCATTGAAAGCAATTTTAAAAAACTGGTGAAGTTACCACATGTTGCTTTATTACAGAAAAATTACAGTTTATTAAAGTTTATTTCCTTATTCAGGAGACAATTCACACTTTTAAGTAATCCTTGTATATTTTCTTAACTTTAGCCACGTCTGCTTCACGGGGCGTGATGTTGTCATACCATTTATACCATGCTTCACCACAGCTCAGGAATGAAGGAGGTGGTGTAGATCCCACAGCATCATGGGAGTTGTTGTAGTCTTCTGATAAATCCATGAAGGGAATCTGGAAGGGTAGCAAACCTGAGGGGGGAAAACAGGCATTGTGTGATTGAAGAAGCATTAGCACTGCCACCGCCAGCTTTTAACAGGGATGCTGGTGAGGAAAAAGCAACCTGACAGCAGCATTTAATAACATATCTACAGAAATGTTCTTTTGCACCTTCAGTTATACTTTGCATACTATGGCAGTTGGTATAAGGATAACAGGACCTCACGTTATGCAGCAGAGCTATATGCCGATACAGGGTTGAGCAGGACATGGTAACGGTATCCCGGGCATCTGACTGTCCGTTCCAACACAATGTCTTGATGCATACTCAATGATCCAGGTAGAAAATCACAGGTTGAATCAGTTCATCGGGACACAACGCTTACTGAGAGACATGTTTCATCATCATCTAAGTGACCTCTTCAACTGACTGCAGGTACCCCCACCCTTATAAACAATACAGTGACTGCAGGTACCCCCACCCTTATAAACAATACAGTGACTGCAGGTGTCCCCACCTTTCTAAACAATACAGTGACTGCAGGTACCCCACCCTTATAAACAATACAGTGACTGCAGGTACCCCCACCCTTATAAACAATAGAGTGGCATAACGACCCAAACCAACGACCCGTTTCATATGCAAACTACTGTGACCATTAACTAGAGTTACAGTGGTCATGTGTACTATTCACAGGGATTGGGGAATGTTTGCAATCACAGTATTGTAAGATGGTGACAGATGTACTCGTAGGCCCCCCAGTTCTGGTTAATGGTCACGCCCATATTTGCATATGAAACTGGTCATTGGTTTGGGTCGTTATGCAGCTGTATTGTTTATAAGGGGGGGGGGGGGGGGCACCTGCAGTCAGTTCAGACTGAAGAGGTCACTTATGCACCTTTTCAACTACATGGTACCGGCTCGGCTCGACTCGCAGAGTGTGGTTTTCCATCAGCCGAACAGTGCCCCTCAGTGTAGCTGGTCTGCGTTGATTTTGGTACCCACTCCAGCTTTTCTGGAATGTCGACAAAGGTGGTACCAGAAAAGTGGTAACAGTTACCAAAATGCCGGTACTTAGTAATGGAAAACCAAAAAGTCAAGTGGAGTTGATCCGGTACCATGTAGTGGGAAAGGGGCATTGGATGGGTGATGAAACATCTGTCAGACATTGTGTCCCAATGAACTGATTCAACCTTTTTTGATTTTCAGCACAGACAGCATTTCTATGACACACCCATCTCATAAACTACAGGCTAACTGGTTGTCCATTCAGAATTTATCATTACATATTGTAATTCATAATTCATAAGTACACACCTGCATGTTAGATGTTTCACTCGTGTTAATTTCAGGTTAGACCTTCACAGCTAACTCTTAACAGGTACTGCCACACAAAACAACCAGACAGCTTACAAACGAGACAGTGTGCAGTGGAAACCCTGTACTGGCAAAGTGGCAACATGGGTATATAGCAAATATAGCAAAGCGGCAACATGGGTATATAGCAAAGTGACAACATGGGTATATAGCAAAAGAAATGTTATTCTGCAATGGTGAACAAATAAAGCCGTGATCCAGATTCCAGACACCTGACCTACTTCACAAGCTACCTGGGAGGAAATTGTTTTCCAAAACCACCACTCGACTCGTGTAACAGAGCCTGACAGGACATCCATGTGATCAGTGAATAAACAACACTGCCAGGACCACATGTGTACATTTGATGGGCACTGTAGCAAAGACACCGCTCCCTCTAGTCTGATTTGAGCTGGTGATACCGTATAACATGCGTATATACAGTGTTTTTTTCCGAAACAGTCAAAGGTATTGCGAGTGCTCAACTAATGAGCAGAATATCAACACAGATACAGGAAAAAAGATTTTAATACATTGCAGTACAGGCCTGTCTCGTGTGTCGCGCACTCATCAGCTGCTAATGTGTTTCAACAAAGAATCATACAGTTTACGTTGCCCCGCATCACGCCCCTAATTTTGGTTGGACAGCAACCAATCAGATGAGGAAACATTTAAACTATAACAACCAATGGGGTAGGTACTTATGATGCACAGCAACCAGTGGAGGGGTAGAAAACATCACAACCAATGAGGTAAGGGACTGGGGCTTGTTTTGAAAAGCATTTAGGGGCCAGGGCACTGTTGAAATGGCATACATTTAAAATATAACAAGGTAATTTATGTGAATCCTGTAGTGGGGTGGTGTTGGGGCACAGTTGGAAGGACAGGCAGCTAAAATATTAAACATATAAAAAAACTAATGTAATATGTGTATCATCTAATGGGGGTTTACTTATAGTTACAAAGGAGATATTTTTTTCGGTGTCTACAGCTGGTGTGGCCAATTCTTTTCTATTATTCAAGGTGGACATATCAGGTCTGCAAACAATAAAATACTTTTCTTTTTAATGTACGCCATTTCAACAGTGCCCTGGCCCCTAAATGCTTTTCAAAACAAGCCCCAGTCCCGTAACCCATTGGCTGTACTGTTTTCTACCCCTCCACTGGTTGCTGTGCATCATAAGTACCTACCCCATTGGTTGTTATAGTTTAAATTTTTCCTCATCTGATTGGTTGCTGTCCAACCGAAATTAGGGGCAACGTAAACTGTATGATTCTTTGTTGAACCACATCAGTAGCTGATGAGTGTGAGACGCACGAAACAGGCCTGTACTGCAATGTAGTAAACTTTTTTCTTGTATCTGTGTTGATATATATATATATATAAAACTTTGTTAAAAGAAACACTGCTGGCCAGTTCATTCCTGTTATTCAATGTGGACATTTCTGGTTTGCAAATGAAAGTAAGAAAATAAAAATGCAAATGAAATGTCCACATTAAATAACAGGAATGAATTGGCCAGCACTTGCACACATAGATATAAGCACCTACTTTGTAATTATAAACAGATCATGCCAACAGACAAATACCATTAACCTTGTATGCACCCCCCACCCCTACCCCACTGGACCTTTAGTGATCAAGTGTTTTTGAATTTTTGTACGTTGCACCTCCCTCTTCCCCATTGGACAGTGTGCACGTGATGTGCATGACAAGGCAGTAGATGGTGTGTTCTTCCCCTGTAACTGTGGTGACAGCTGATGATTGTTTATGGCATGAAACAGGCTTGTGTTGTCTCATAAAGAATTACTGGGTTATATTTATAACGTTAGTAATATTAAATTATATTTATAATGTTAGTAATATTAAGGTATATAATATTAGTAATATTAAGTTATATATAAATGTTAGTAATATTAAGTTATATATACAATGTTAGTGATATTAAATTATATTTATAATGTTAGTAATATTAAGTTATATATATATGTTAGTGATAAGTTATATTTATGATGTTAGTAATATTATGTTATAAATATAATATTAGTAATATTAAGTTATATATATATATATAATGTTAGTAATATCAAGTTATATATATTATTAATATTAAGTTATATTTATAAATGTTAGTAACATTAAGTTATATATAATATTAGTAATATTAAGTTATATTTATGTTAGTAATATTACGTCATATATAATATTAAGTTATATATATATTAGTAATATTAAGTTATATTTATAAATGTTAGTAATAAGTTAAATATAATATTAGTAATATTAAGTTATATATCGTCACCTTCTTAAAATAATGGCCTAAGTCATATTTTCAAGTTTTTAAAAAAACAGAATAAACTGACAAATTTTGTTTCAGTTTATTCGGTTTTTTGAAAAACTTGAAACTAGAGTTAGGCCATTATTTTAAGAAGCTGACGATATATAACGTTAATAACATCAAGTTATATTTATAATGTTAATACTATATATATAACTTAATATTACTAAGTTATATTTATAATGTTATTAATATTAAGTTATATATAATATTAGTAAGTTATATATACACTACCGTTCAAAAGTTTGGGATCACATTGAAATGTCCATATTTTTGAAGGAAAAGCCCTGTACTTTTCAATGAAGATAACTTTAAACTAGTCTTAACTTTAAAGAAATACACTCTATACATTGCTAATGTGGTAAATGACTATTCTAGCTGCAAATGTCTGGTTTTTGGTGCAATATCTACATAGGTGTATAGAGGCCCATTTCAAGCAACTATCACTCCAGTGTTCTAATGGTACAATGTGTTTGCTCATTGGCTCAGAAGGCTAATTGATGATTAGAAAACCCTTGTGCAATCATGTTCACACATCTGAAAACAGTTTAGCTCGTTACAGAAGCTACAAAACTGACCTTCCTTTGAGCAGATTGAGTTTCTGGAGCATCACATTTGTGGGGTCAATTAAACGCTCAAAATGGCCAGAAAAAGAGCACTTTCATCTGAAACTCGACAGTCTATTCTTGTTCTTAGAAATGAAGGCTATTCCATGCGAGAAATTGCTAAGAAATTGAAGATTTCCTACACCGGTGTGTACTACTCCCTTCAGAGGACAGCACAAACAGGCTCTAACCAGAGTAGAAAAAGAAGTGGGAGGCCGCGTTGCACAACTGAGCAAGAAGATAAGTACATTAGAGTCTCTAGTATTAATATTACATTATATATGTATATTAGTAATATTAAGTTATATATATAACGTTAGTAATATTAAGTTATATTTATAATGTTAGTAATATTAAGTTATATATATGAGAATATTAAGTTATATTTATAATGTTAGTAATATTGTGTTATATATATATTAGTAATATTGTTATATATGTAATGTTAGTAATATTAAGTTACATTTATAATATTAGTAATATCAAGGAGCTGTTAAGTAGTGTACAGAAATGGACACTGCCTTGTCCTGCTGACACCAGACTGCAGACTCCATGTGCCATGTGTGGTGTTGCTCGTGGTTATTTGATGGAACATACCGTGATCACGCGCCGTGTCTACTGCCTTGTTAAGCATCTTCTGCTGTTTCATACACACACCTGCAGAGGGAAACACCATCAGCCCCCTGTTGTTCATACACACTCCTGCAGGAGGAAACACCATCAGCACCCTGTTGTTCATACACACTCCTGCAGGGGGAAACACCATCAGCACCCTGTTGTTCATACACACTCCTGCAGGGGGAAACACCATCAGCACCCTGTTGTTCATACACACTCCTGCAGGGGGAAACACCATCAGCACCCTGTTGTTCATACACACTCCTGCAGGGGGAAACACCATCAGCACCCTGTTGTTCATACACACTCCTGCAGGGGGAAACACCATCAGCACCCTGCTGCCCTCGCTGTGCTACCTGCTCGACGTTCATGTGCTGGGTTTGTTTTGACGAGGTGCTTGGTAGTGATTTTGGTAGTGATTTTAACATATTTCGACACAGACCGCTCACCTGTTCGAGTGGGATCATACACGGTCCCGGTGTGAGGACTAATGAACTGCTGCAACAGCTTCACGTTCTGCAACACAAGTGGGTTTGATTCCAGTTAGCTGATAATGCAGAAAACATCTAATGTAAGTAGACTTTTACTGCAGCAAACCTGGCAGCAGTTCTCCCACAGCACCTCAAAACCAGTCAACACGTAGCCCTTTAATGACTGCCCCCACCCACCTGTAGTCAACACATAGCCCTTTAATGACTGCCCCCACCCACCTGTAGTTAAAACCAGTCAACACGTAGCCCTCTAATGACTGCCCTACCCACCTGTAGTCAACACGTAGCCCTTTAATGACTGCCCCCACCCGCGCCGCGTGTGTGTAGTTACAAAGTGCTGTGGCAGGACATCGGCGGTACAACTGCGTGTTGCGAGGCCACCACTGTCTCATGATTACTGACCTGATAATGGATGATGACATTTGGATCCCGACAAATAGGACAAGGGTTTCCACAGATTTTACCCCCTCTCTAAATAACACAAAAAAGTGACAGAGTTGAGAACAACTACGTGGGTTGATGTACACAACACAGGTTTGGGTTAATCCATGGATATGGGTTTCGTTTTGATGCTATGGGGCATCATTTTAACAACTTCTTGCATTATACGACCACATCACATTCAAACACAAACATCTGCCAATATGAACAAAAATACTTTCACAGTTGTACAGGACTTGACTTTTCACAACATACACACATTCAGTTAAGTAACACTTGCAGTATCATCCTGCCTTAAGAGACTAGTTGATTTGTAACTCACCTCAGTACAGAACAGTTTAGTGTACTATATTGATCCTTTGACATTTCTCATTTTGCCGCTACACAGCATAGCGTGGTATATACTACCGGTCATTCACCATTTAAAATGCCTATAGCATCTGAGTCACCAGGTCACTGAGCAAGTAGGGGACCCGGACCCTCTTGGTGTGATGCCAGAAAGCTGCCCAAGTACCCCGTTTGTCCACCGTTTGACAAACAAAAGTAAAATTCATCTGATGGGGTTTGGAGGTTGGCTATCCTATGATATCAAACATGGGTAGATTTCATAAACGGTTACTTGTAAGCTTAATCCAGTCTCACTCCAGTAACTTAAACTGTGATAAGATTTGTCTTTTTACGTTTCAAAAGAACATGTCGGTGGGGACATATAAAAGAAGACTGTAAAAGCTGGTGGGGACGTGTTCCCACCATCCTCACCTGATGCTGCCTTCAAGTCATGTCAGGACCAGATTATCAATGGGTGCACAGGAAGAGCTTCTGATTTTACAGCATGCCGTTAAAACGGTCATGATGGAAACCATGAATGTTCTGTGGCACACATTCTAGTCACTCATTCAGCGCTTTTGGCTCAGCAACTTCATAAAACATACACAGAGCTGAAACTTGGGGTTCTGGAAGTAAAACGCTATTCAACAGGGTATAAATAGTATAAATGGCAGATTTACCATAATCCATGAGACTGGACAACAATAGTTTACCTTTCAACTTCAATTGTAAGAAATCATGTTTTATTCCCAAATCCCCGGTAATAGTACACTATAAACCCTAAAGTGAGTTCCAACCAACCGTTTCAAATTTGTGCAGTTGGAAGACCGAACAGGACTCTGTCAGCTAGCAACCTGCTCCACCATACTGTCAGCTAGCAACCTGCTCCACCATACTGTCAGCTAGCAACCTGCTCCACCGTACTGTCAGCTAGCAACCTGCTCCACCGTACTGTCAGCTAGCAACCGGCTCCACCGTACTGTCAGCTAGCAACCTGCTCCACCGTACTGTCAGCTAGCAACCTGCTCCACCGTACTGTCAGCTAGCAACCTGCTCCACCATACTGTCAGCTAGCAACCTGCTCCACTTTACTGTCAGCTAGCAACCTGCTCCACTTTACTGTCAGCTAGCCACCTGCTCCACTTTACTGTCAGCTAGCAACCTGCTCCACCATACTGTCAGCTAGCAACCTGCTCCATCATACTGTCAACTAGCAACCTGCTCCACCATACTGTCAGCTAGAAACCTGCTCCACCATACTGTCAGCTAGAAACCTGCTCCACTATACTGTCAGCTAGCAACCTGCTCCACCATACTGTCAGCTAGCAGCCTGCTCCTCCATACTGTCAGCTAGCAGCCTGCTCCTCCATACTGTCAGCTAGCAACCTGCTCCACCATACTGTCAGCTAGCAACCTGCTCCACTATACTGTCAGCTAGCAATCTGCTCCACTATACTGTCAGCTAGCAGCCTGCTCCACTATACTGTCAGCTAGCAGCCTGCTCCACCATACTGTCAACTAGCAACCTGCTCCACCATACTGTCAGCTAGCAACCTGCTCCACTTTACTGTCAGCTAGCAACCTGCTCCACCATACTGTCAGCTAGCAACCTGCTCCACCATACTGTCAGCTAGCAACCTGCTCCATCATACTGTCAACTAGCAACCTGCTCCACCATACTGTCAGCTAGCAACCTGCTCCACCATACTGTCAGCTAGCAACCTGCTCCACTTTACTGTCAGCTAGCAACCTGCTTCACCATACTGTTAGCTAGCAACCTGCTCCACTTTACTGTCAGTTAGCAACCTGCTCAACCATCTTGTCTCCTGCAGACATGGATGTGGTGTTCATGGGATGAGCAGAATACAGATGACAAAACTCCTGCAGAGAAAGCACGAGCATTAAGGAGAAAATACACAATTGCAGTAGTTTTTTTGACATCATTCGCCATGCCTTAGGCTTAGGGGATGAGTGCTTTGATTCCCTCCAATTTTCTCTCCTTTTTTATATTTAATTTTTGCTTAGTATCAGTTGCTATAAGGCCATGATTCATCTCATGGCTGATTGGAACAGTTCAAGAATTAAACGTCAGAGGAAAGTAATGGATGTATTTACTTCCAGAACCTGGGCTACTGAAAAGTGGGCAGACATGTTTCAGCACCATTCCATATCTACTGCACATCCTTTCTTTTTCATTTTAATCACGAAGGCTTCTTCTCTTTGGTGATAAAACAACAAAAGTAACTTCCCTGCAGTGTCCATCCTGCCATGTCCGCTATTTAACCACTTGAACACAAAACCAAGGACTCGAACCTCGGACTCCTGAACTTGTAAGTAGGAATTTCTGAGGAGGATTTGAAGGTGGTATAAATGGGTTAATTTGAAATATAGATGAATCAGAGCCATAGCAAACTCACAATGCATGTCTTGCGTGTCTTCTGGGGTGGTATGCCTCCTTTGTGGTTCCTTCTGTAGCCCACCCAAACAGAATTGGTTCCATAGCGTTCAATGTACTCTGCGGGGAAAGTCAAGTAAATAGAGCATCCATCCATTATCCGAACCGCTTATCCTGCTCAGGGTCGTGAGGATGCTGGAGCCTGTCCCAGCAGTCATTGGGCAGCAGGCGGGAAGACACCCTGGACAGGCCGCCAGGCCGTTACACAGGGCCATTACACAGGGCCAGCACACACACACACACACACACATTCATACCTTGGGGCAATGTAGTACGGCCGATTCACTTGACCTACATGTCCTTGGACATGTAGGTCAAGTGAACCGGAGCCCCCGGAGGAAGCCCACGCAGACACGGGGAGAACATGCAAACTCCACAAAGAGGACGACCCGGGACGACCCCCAAGTTTGGACTACCCCGGGGGTCGAACCCAGAGCAATTACATGTAAAATATGCAGGGGAAAGAAAAATATCAGAAGCTGCAGATATGATTCATACTTGTCATTACTCACCTTCACTCTCCAGGTAATCCCAAGGTCTGTCCTTGTAACGGTCCAAAGCCTCGGCTGCACCCACATCTTTGTCTGATGGTGCTGTGCACAGCGAGTGGCTTGGTAGCAGGAACGGAGGCCGAGTCCATAATCTGACAGGCAGCTGCTGAGGACATGGCTGGACATACACAATCACAAGCATCACCAACAGCATTTAGTCAAGTATCATCACAGCAAACACAGATACAGGCAAAGAATCGCCTTGTTGTCTAAGTAAGTGCTGGGTTACTGTCATAATTATTCTGTAAAACACTTTCACACAACAGAACAAGAGCATAGAGATGTTTAATAGAGAAAAGGGCATAGACGGGGGAGAAAACATCCATAAAGTGGGATGGGAAGAAGGACCGTGGTGTGGAAAGGAGCGCAGCAGGAAGACGTTTGCGGATCAATAATATACGTCGGATGTTACAACGGTGTGTAAAGCCCAGCACTCTCATCCGAGCACATTACTGACGTCCACATCTGATGGCTAAGAGACGTCAGACCTTCGAGGCCACTAATCTTTCTCGTACCGTTCCAGGCAATTTTTCACAAAGTAAATATGAATTGGGTTAGCGCCGGAGCAAGAAATAACGTGTTAGTGACCATACCTTACAGCGCCGGACGGTGTGTAAAATGAGAGAAGGACGAGACAAGACACTGGCGATGCGTTGAACGGATGCCGCCATGCTTGC
This sequence comes from Lampris incognitus, assembly GCF_029633865.1. Classification (NCBI taxonomy): domain Eukaryota; kingdom Metazoa; phylum Chordata; class Actinopteri; order Lampriformes; family Lampridae; genus Lampris; species Lampris incognitus. The sequence goes on from NC_079228.1 coordinate 5,605,346, forward strand.
TGTCGCAGTAAAGGTCAAAGGTAAAAGATGGGAGGTCAACAAAATTAACTTTTGATTGGGCCTTTATAATTAAAATAAAACAAAGATAAAGGCTGAATTTGCACGAATATATGAAAATTTTGGCTTTTTTTGCTGTTGTTGTATTTTTTGCAAAAAATCTGATACGTTGCTCAGTCACATGATCTGGGCTCCGCCAGGTCCGCCTGGTAGCCATTTTGAAAAAACATTCATGACTAAAATTCTATATGAAATAATGCCATATATCCGGCTTGAGCGACTGAATCAGCTGTAAATATTCAACAAACCCCTATCTGCCCAAAAAAAATGGACTTTGGACCAATAGTTAGGGAGCTAATGCGAATAAACCGTGGCATCCGCCATTACGCCCTTGACGATGCGGACAAGGCGAAGCATGTGATCGGCGACTCCATCTTGCTGCTACGAAAACGGCTGAAAAAACGACTGAAATGACGTCAATCTCGTCACAGGGTATAAAAGCCAAATCCCTCCCCTCGCATTTCATTCCCGGATTTGTTCACAGGTGAGTAGCGTGAAGAAGACAATGAGGCTATTTTGAACAAAACTACTGCGTATTTACAGCAAAACTGGTATTTAATTGATTAAATCCTGATCAAGACCCTGATTTGTACAAAAGAGGAAAAGATGAGCGAGAAATGTGGATGTTAAGTGTTTCTTTTCATTTTTTCTTTTGCAGATCTGAATTTGTCTTGAAGACTGGGCCGTCGAGGACTTTGAACAGCCTTACTCTAATTCATATTTTTTCTTCAAGTAATGGACATTTGATTACTATTTTTGCCTCATATTTGTTTCCTGAAGGAAAGGCTAGCCTTTAGCTATCATAACCCCGCCCATAAGCAAGTTTTTCAGTTGCTATAAAACCATGAAGGTTGACGATATAAAAGTGAAATAAGAGATATAAGTGGCTTTAAAGCACACTAAAATATACCCGAGACGCTGAGGACCTATAGTACCACTAGTAAGTTGATTTTGAAGCAAAGTTGATTTGAAATTCATGAAGTGAAATCTAGACGCTGAATTGTGAGCTAGCTAGCCGGCTGGCTGGCTAGCTGGCTGGCTAGCGGTCTCCGTAGCGGCCGGGGCTCACGGCTATAAACAAAAGACGGTAGCTTAGCTAGACGATGAGCTCACACAGGAAAGCGGACGGAGACAACAGCACTCCGTTTCTTTGTGTGTGAGACGGATTTAATTAATGCACAGAATAAATGACTTATTAATTTGCAAAGTAACTATAAGCAATCTACTCATAAAGATTGCCGCAGGCACTGACAGGAGACGTTTTGCTTTATGAAGTTGGATTTTTTTGCTGCCAGATCTGTTGGGTTTGGGGCTGCTCCTTGGGAAACCCAACACTCACCGCAATCTATACATAAAGATTGCGTTAGTTCAGGACCGGGACTTGCGAAGCACACCGTGTTTTGTTTTGAACAATACTTGCAGGGGAGCTCCGTCCAAATTAGCTTATCACGCACTGTGGCCGAGACTCGGGCGAGGGGAGCGTTCTTTCCGAGGGCCGAGCGGTCGGGACTGTTGGCGCGGCGGCGGCGCTACCCTCCGCCCGCCGTCCTTCGACACCACCGGGGGGGGGGGCACCGGCGTGTTTCGGCCGCCGTTACGGAGTTGTGCCTGTTCCGAAGCGCAGACCCGAGCGTACGTAGCGTCTCCTCGGCTGCCGGCGATGTTTGCTTTTCCCCGCGAAGCCGCTGATGGCGACCGCGTCTTTACCCCTCTCCAGCCGCTCCGCTCGAATGCCGCTCCGGCCATTGTCCTGCCGTGTTTGCCGTTGTCAACGAAGCGGTTAACCAAAAAAAAGGGGGCAGGGCTTCTTCCTCCGTTTTCCCGTCAATCACGCGGCGCGGGGCGGGGGGTCGCGGGCTCCCTCCCACGTCAGCCTGGCAGCTGGTGGCGAGCCTCTGCCGGTACGTGGCGGCGGGCCTGCGTTATTCTGTAACCGCTCAAAAGTAGGCCTGAAGACCGTCATTCAGTATTGATCAGATTACTGAAGATACATATGTGGCATGTGGTGAGGCAAATCAGGCCATCGCTTACTCACACCAAGCCCGCCAGCCACCGTGAACGGGTGTCATGTAGTGAACAGCACGCTGGGGGAGAACCAGAGTGTGTAACATAGATACATAGACGCGTTTATACACCTAGACACGCGCAAGTAGCCATGTGCGGTGACGTCAGAACCGATTCACTCAAAAGTACCAAATTAAAACCATCTCTCCCAATGAACTGGCAGTTTGGGTCATGTTCAACATCTGTACATGTGTAACAATTGTGGCATTTGCAGGAGTTGTGTTATTTGCAGTGTTGTGGAGGTCTGAGACAATATAAAACGTCTACTACAACATGTAAGCGGGTAAGACAAAACTGATTCCTCACACCATGACACTTCAAATTCTAGCAGCCGACGATGCAGTCTTGCGGATTAAATTGGAACTAGAAGTTATAATAAACAAATGTAAAGTACACAAATTTGTACTGACATTAGTTTGCACTAAAAATACACAAGTGCATGCAATTTAGACCAAGCCCAATCATGTGTGACAGCAGCAAGTGAAAAGCGTTTTTTGAGTTTTTCAGATTTTTTTGAACATCAAGAACATTTCAGCTCATCAATGACATGAATTGTGTTGGAGCCAAGGCATATTATCCCAGCTTTTAGTTGTATCTCCTTGGACTTTATCTTGGACTTGCCTGTGGCAGATCTCGGCTGAAATAATGTCAAAATATCAAATATATGCTGCTCACAAACATGTTTTCTAATTTAGATATAACTGGTTTTTTGTCATAATTTCAACAGAGTTTTTGTTGTTCATTGATTTGTTGCTTTGTCTAGAGGTCATTGTTGGACTGTTGTTAAACAGTCAGTCCAACAATGACCTCATAGTCCAACTAATCTAAGGGTGGCAGTAAAATCCCAAGAATTCCTAAATGGGTTTCTGGCTGAGAGCAGCTGACTGTGATGTGTAATGAACTGCTGTAGAGTTAGAACCACAATATTAATCTGATAATAACCTCAGTTTAGTCACTGTCAGATGTCATGTATGAGAATAGATGGGTGTTTATCAACATTTACATCATGCCTTTTTGGCATTTAATTTAAGTCATTTGAGGTCATTTTTATCTCTTCATAACTTCAATGTGAGCTTTTGACACTCATTTTCTCAATTGATACCTAATTTTTCACAATAAGCTACCTTGTCTGACATTTATAGAAGTGTATTACTACACTTGTAATCATAATTCTTACCTATTATCCAAGTCTTATGCTTTTTTAATTGCAACATAGCTTTGAGTTTCATCTTGCTATTGTTTTCATATTATTGTAAAGGATTAATACTCTGGCATAAAGGGTGTCTGTGTTTACATTTTGCCATGTTTTTTTAGGGTCTAAATAAAATGATATTTGTTTTGATAATGCATTATCTTTGGAATGTCTGTTAATAAGCTTTACATTGGGTGTCTTGCTCTGTGCATCACTGCTGCCTCGTTGATCACGCACTGAACCGCAGTAGACACCGTTGCCTCATACTGAGAAATGAAAGTAATGCAATGAAAATGATCATGCAAGCGCTACATGAAAACACTAGTGAGGGGGAGTTCACTGCCCTGTCCCCCACCTCAACCAGAACCTTACTGAGGTGATGAAGTTGACCCAATACAAAAGGTTTTAAACATTTTAAGTGTGTCTTGAGAGCTACAGAAACAGTGTGGTGGATAGTTGACTGAGTTGCTATCTTCCAAGGACTTTGTGAAACTCATTTTTTGCTACCTTATTCAGACCACGGTGTGCTGTACAGGTTTTGACATAACCGAGTGTTTCTCTGATCGGGGGTGAAACGGTTTACTTTTGAGTCGGTTCTCGTTAAGACGATTCAGGGTGGGATCCGGACTAGATTTTTACCGTGGAGCTTCCCTGAAACAGTTATTTGGCAAGCAAAAATCCTTTCCAATGAAAATACCACAGATCACAATCTTTCCTGGTGAAAAGTAACTTGTAAATGCATGTGTCGTTCCTCTGTGGCACGGAAATGTGCTGATGAGCCAAGGTGTGTTTATTTCAGAAATGGCAGTGGGCCCGGTGGACCCCAGAGAGATTTTAAAGGGAGTGGAGGCGTTGCTGGGGAAAGATGGAGAACTCCGCAGCCTAGAGGGAGTCCCTAAATTCTTTAGGTGAGGGGTGGAGGATCATACTCGGCAAACTTCTCTGCGTTAACTATTTCACATAAAGGAAAAAAAAGGTTTCGTTTTTTCTCTCCTTTTAGCTCACCAGTAATAATGGTTATTCTTTCTTCCCGTCCAGTTTAATGAAAGCCTCCACTAAGATGGTCAGTAGATGTATGTATTTGAACATTCTACTACAGACAAAATCCCACGATATTCTCAACAGGTAACCTGATTTTCTGTTCTGTGTCCTGTGTATGTAAAGTGTTTAACGTGTCTTTTCATTTCCAACTGATGTTTTAAAAACTTTTATTTTTTCCAATCACAGTTTTGCTTTGCTTTGTAAAGTAATTTGTACTCTCTTGCGCAGGTTTATCCGAGTAGGTGGCTACAAACTGCTCAATTCCTGGTTGACCTACTCCAAAAGTACCACCAACACTCCCCTGCTCCAGCTTATTCTGCTGACCTTGCAGAAGCTGCCTCTAAAAGTGGACCACCTCAAACAGGTATTGTCCAGGCCCAAGGGGTTAGTTAGCACCACACCATGCTTATCATACCACGACATCAGAACGGTGTTCACTTACAAGGTTTCACTTTCCCTAGAATAATACAGCGAAGCTCGTGAAGCAGTTGAGCAAGAGTGGAGAGACGGAGGGTGAGTTTCCTCCCACCCGAATCGCTATTGGTTTTGGGTAGTTTTAAGAGCACTACATAAAAAGACAAGTAGAAACCAACTGAATGTTGTACATCTTCAGAGGAGTTTCTTACACTACTCTTGTGTCCTTCAGAGTTGAGGAAGTTGGCAGCTATACTTGTAGATGGGTGGATGGCAATAATCCGATCTCAGAGCGTCTCAAGCAGCGGGAATTCTCCTTCAGGTAACAACGCTTTATAATTGATTTAATTTTTGTCAGATTTCTTCCTCACATGCAAAAGCACCTCACCAAGGTTTGTAACACTGGATATTCTAGATAAGAAAAGGAGGAGGGAAGAGAGCAAAGTAGTGGTGCGGGATGTGAAGGAAAAGCCTGGAGACGATGAGAAGAAGAAAGAAAAACCCAAAGCTCATGCACCCAGCCATGCAAAGATCCGCTCCATAGGTAAGTTAACCTTATTAAAAACTGGCCTGGGCATCCGGGTAGCGTAGCGGTCTATTTTGTTGCCTACCCACACAGAGATCCCGGTTTGAATCCCCGCGTTACCTCGGCTTGGTCGAGTGTCCCTACAGACACAATTGGCTGTGTCTGCGGGTGGGAAGCCGGATGTAGGTATGTGTCCTGGTCGCTGCACTAGCACCTCCTTTGGTTGGTCGGTGCGCCTGTTCGGGGGGAGGGGGGGAATAACGTGATCCTCCCACGCGCTTCATCCCCCTGGTGAAACTCCTCACTGTCAGGTGAAAAGAAGGGGCTGGCACTCCAGCCCCTTCTTTTCACATGGGAGGGGGCATGTGGTAGTCTGCAGCCCTCCCCGGATCAGCAGAAGGGGTGGAGCAGAGACCAGGTTGTCTTGAAAGAGTGTTGTAATTGGACAGGTACGATCGGGGGAGAACTGGCCAGAATAATTGAGCAATGAGTTAAACTATCTCTTAATTTGTAAGGTGTTATGAAATAATTATATAATGTGTAAAATGTGCTGTTTTGTTTTTTTAACAGGATTGGAGATGGATACTCCAACCCCTGTCCCTGCCAAGAAGACCCCTACAGCGCCACAGCTCGGCGACAAGTACAACATCAAGCCTGCAGTTATTAAAAGGCCTAGGTACGGAGTCCAAGCCGAGTTCTCTACTGAGCGTAGTGCCCTCCTGTGGCATGTTGTTGTCACCTAGGATAAGAAATGCCTGTGTGCTGCCCCAGGTGGTTGAATAAAGAACTGACTTGTGTTTATTTCATCAGCTCTGGTCCATCAGACACACCACCAGCGGAAAAAAAATACAAGCCATTAAATACCCCGTCTAATGCTACGAAGGAGATCAAAGTCAAGATCATCCCTGCACAACGTAAGGCTTACACAGATACATGTCATTTAATACCTGAAGGGAGCGCTGTAAAGGTACTTGGATAACTAGATCGTCAGCTGCGGTCTCCCAATTGGCCGCCTCAGTATCTGAAACATAACTGAAAGACCAGTAAACAGGACTAGTAACCTTTTGCCCTTGGTTCACCTTCCTCTCTGTCGTTACTGCAGCAATGGAGTGCACCGGTTTCTTGGATGCTTTAAACTCGGCCCCGGTGCCCGGCATAAAGATAAAAAAGAAGAAACCCGGTGTCGGTACCAATACCAAGGCAGTCTCCCCTACATCTAACAAGGTATTAATTTGGTCTCCCAATAATTTAATCCCTCTTGAAGACTAGATTATCGTATGGCCAAACTAGCATTTGAGGGGTTTACAGTGGAATCTAATTCTGTTTTGTGTTCCCAGCCGAGTCCATTTGACTGCAAGGGATCCACCTACCCATCATCGTCTACCAAACCGTCATCTCCAGAAGCTACTGCTTCTGTGACTCCTCCACACGAGATTCAAGAGCTGGAGCAGCCCGGGACCCCCGTGCCCACCGAGGATCTGGAGGCAGCTGACAACAGTAGGAACCCGGTCCACACAAGCTCATTTAAGGCATCACTGTGTAATTTTTCAATTAGTTAAGCAAACGAGGCGTAATTATTTCTTTGATTACAGGAAATGACACCCATTGCAAGGAATGATAAAAATGAACACAAGAATTAGATTTTTTTTTTCAGCAGTGTACCACACACATTCGGTTTTACCATGCCTTGTAACAAGTGTTATTTCCTGTGCGCGAATAAAGGATCATGTGTCGTTCACTGGCATTGCGACAGTACTACCCGTGCTTTTCACACCCGATCATCTGGGGTGAGAGCAAGGGAAGGAAGTGTTGTATTGAAGTGCCGGAGGTCTCAATTTTTCCTTTACACACTCCAGATCTTAATGAATTGATAGAAAAATTACACAGTGTTGCTTTGAAGGCATTACTGTAATATCTGCAAGTGTCAATTGATCTGTCCGATTTTCCAGGTGTCTCTAAAAGGGTTTCTCTAACATCTCTTCTTCTTCTTTTTTTTCCTCTCTCCTTCAATTTTCTTAGGTGAGAAACCCAATTCCCTGGCTGAGCCACGTGGAGAGGAGGAAAGCTTGACAAAGAAAGGCAAGAAAAAGAAAAGTGTTCGCTGGGCTGAGGAAGAGCATCTCAAAGAGTACTTTTACTTTGACCTTGATGAGACGGAAAGAGGTATGGGAATTACTTGTACATAAATGTTAAACTCTTACTATTGTGTTCTGGTTGAGTTTTCAATTGGCCCTTACTATTCACATAATCATGCTCCTGTGGTCATGAAGAATCTCAAGATCTTCCCACTCTTATTTTGGCTCTCATAGTCAATGTCAACAAGATCAAGGACTTTGGTGAGGCTGCCAAACGCGAGCTGATGATGGACAGGCAGACATTTGAGATGGCACGCCGGTTATCCCATGACACAATGGAGGAAAGAGTCCCTTGGACAGCCCCAAGGCCTCTGATTCTTGTTGGGAGCCTGGTCACCCCTGGGGCCAACAGTACAGAGAAGCTCACTCAGAGGGACAGGGAGATGGGCATTCTACAGGAGATATTTCTCAGCAAAGAAAGGTAGGGTTCTTGCGGAAACTTCATAAGTAGTTTTATATTTCACTCCTGCATCATGATTGTTGAAAGCAGCTATTTTATTTGATGCAATAAGAAAATCAATTGACTGACCTCTTTCTTCTAGTGTGCCTGACAGTCCTCATGAACCAGACCCAGAGCCTTATGAGCCCATGCCTCCCCGCCTCATCCCTCTTGACGAGGTACAATACGTCAACTTAAATAAATATTTCTCTCACTCTCTCTCGCTCCTCCTACCTTACTAACTCCTTTTGATATTTGAACAACTATGCAGGATTCCACCATGATGGATGACAGCTATGTAGAACCGATGGATACTACCCCGCAGCAGTCCTCTGCAATGGGCCATACCGAGGGATCCAAGCTGCCCCCTGTCTTGGCCAACCTTATGGTTAACCTAGGCAATAGTGGCCGCAGCCCTCAAGCTACCAATACGGTTGGCCCTGTGGCCCCTACTGTAAATGTACAGGAATTGCTCTCATCTATCATGGTAAAAACAAAATGTTTTGTACAGAAACTATACTTGTGTTAGCTGAGATAGAGTCATGACATACACCAGGTTTATTTGTATTCTCTGGCAGACATTGGGTGGATTTCCTGTAATTGCAAGCTTGTCTGAATTGCCAGAAGTATTCTTAACACTCAGAGAATCCATGGCCCAGGGAATGTACCATTTCTCTAACTTCCACCCTCTACAGTTATTACAAGTGTCATCTCCTCTGTCTTTGGTCTCTAGGGTGCTCAGGGTAATCAGTCTACTGAGGAACTGATAAAACAGCCTGACTTCTCAGATAAAATCAAACAGCTACTTGGCTCCCTGCAGCAGACCCAGAATCAGAACCAAAATGGACCTCCACCAGGTAAAAATAGCTTCTCCCTCTGTTACTGCACAAATTCATCTCTCATGCTATCTGACGATTTGTCTGCCCATGACTGCTGAAGAATCATATTTTCATTAACATGTTCAAATATGTTCCTGCTCCTTAGTAAACCAAGGCTTGCTTGGCCATGGTCCAGGGATGAACAACATGAACAATATGAACAACATGAACATGAATATGCAGATACCCATGAATGGCTACCCTCCCAGCAACCCACCTGGTGCCCCCCGCTTCAACCACCCACCCCCACCTCACAACCATGGGCCACCCTTCAATGCTGGCGGAGGCCCTCGTATGATGGGCCCACCCCCAGGTCAGGGTCGTGGAGATAATGGCAACTACTGGGGAGAAGACTCCATGAGAGGGGGTGGCCACAGAGGAGGCCACTTCCATCGAGGTGGCCGGGGCAGAGGAGGAGACCAGGGCTTTAGAGGCAGAGGCCGAGGAGGTCCCCGTGGAGGGCACAACAATATGAATGGTTTGTCAGATATTTTTCATCCTTAATGTGTCAGAACTAATAATTAAAATAAAAAATAATTGTTAGTGTGACTTGCGCTCTACATCTGACATTAAAGATGTGTGCTTTTCTTCTCTTGTGAAAGATATGTCCAAAAGGCCTGTGTGTCGGCACTTCATGATGAAGGGAAACTGCCGGTATGAAAGCAACTGTGCTTTCTACCATCCTGGTGTGAATGGACCGCCCTTGCCCCCCAACCACCCTGCAAACAACCAGCATCCTCAGCACCCCCAGCATGGACACTAGAAGTAGCACTCCTGCCATTAGGTGGCTAATGTTGAAAGAGGCCAGCTCTGCTCTGCTCTACCACTATACCTGCATTCTGCTGGGACGGACAAAACAGCTCAAAAAACTAACCTGGAATGTGGAGGTCTGCTGCTTTTCTCTTAATATTGAGAATAAGTGACGTTTGCTTGCACACACAAATGTGAATGTAGGGACTCAGTAGCTGTTAGATGATCACTAATGTGACTGTATGTTTTTATTGTGATCATTTTTAACAGTCCTAGTGTTAAGACTGATCATTTGCTATACCTGACTACTACCTTCTGTTGCTGCAACTAGAGTATTTTATTGCCATCTAGTTTTGTCTCCCTTGATCAGGCCTACAACTTCCCAACGCACTAAATAACAAATCAAATGGGGTACTTATACACACTGTATGTCCACGGTATGCCAAGAATCAGACGTTACACTAAATTTGGGAAGCGTTTCATGGCCACCCTATCCCTGCATAAATGTTTCCTCACAATTCTTATGTGGATTTTGGGTTTTGTTAAACTGTGGTTCCCTCGATGTTTGGTTCTGGAATGTAGGGGGACCTGTTCCCCGGCTAATATTGCTCAATTCATGTCCATATCAAAGCCCTGTGTTGGAGAGATGGATACGACATGTTAACAAAACATACCTTCAGTTTCCCACAGGCCCATTTCAACAACGGAAATTAATTTTTTCGCTGATAAGGTTTTCCGCTCGTCCCATCTTTTTTAATCGTAGGTGAAACTCTGAGATTTAGGAGGAGTAGTAGAAAACACTAGAGATCAAAATTTGACCAGCCCTACAGAATCCATATATGTCCCAGTGCTTAGAATGATGCTAAAGTCCTGAGTTTACAGTTGGTCCTTAAATTTCCCCGGAGATGGAACATGTAGTGCAGTTCTCCTCGCTGCAGCAGTGCCCTTCACACTGAACATGTGGTGCAGCTCTCCTCACTGTAGTGGTGCCCTTCACACTGAACATGTAGTGGTTCTCCTCACTGCAGTGGTGCCCTTCACACTGAACATGTAGTGGTTCTCCTCACTGGAGCGGTGCCCTTCACACTGAACATGTGGTGCAGCTCTCCTCACTGCAGTGGTGCCCTTCACACTGAACATGTAGTGGTTCTCCTCACTGGAGCGGTGCCCTTCACACTGAACATGTGGTGCAGTTCTCCTCACTGCAGTGGTGCCCTTCACACTGAACATGTAGTGTGGTTCTCCTCACTGCAGTGGTGCCCTTCACACTGAACATGTAGTGGTTCTCCTCACTGGAGCGGTGCCCTTCACACTGAACATGTAGTGTGGTTCTCCTCACTGCAGTGGTGCCCTTCACACTGAACATGTAGTGGTTCTCCTCACTGCAGCGGTGCCCTTCACACTGAACATGTAGTGTGGTTCTCCTCACTGCAGTGGTGCCCTTCACACTGAACATGTAGTGTGGTTCTCCTCACTGCAGTGGTGCCCTTCACACTGAACATGTAGTGTGGTTCTCCTCACTGCAGTGGTGCCCTTCACACTGAACGTGTAGTGTGGTTCTCCTCACTGCAGTGGTGCCCTTCACACTGAACATGTAGTGGTTCTCCTCACTGCAGCGGTGCCCTTCACACTGAACATGTAGTGTGGTTCTCCTCACTGCAGTGGTGCCCTTCACACTGAACATGTAGTGGTTCTCCTCACTGCAGTGGTGCCCTTCACACTGAACATGTAGTGGTTCTCCTCACTGCAGTGGTGCCCTTCACACTGAACATGTAGTGTGGTTCTCCTCACTGCAGCGGTGCCCTTCACACTGAACATGTAGTGTGGTTCTCCTCACTGGAGCGGTGCCCTTCACACTGAACATGTAGTGTGGTTCTCCTCACTGCAGTGGTGCCCTTCACACTGAACATGTAGTGGTTCTCCTCACTGCAGCGGTGCCCTTCACACTGAACATGTAGTGTGGTTCTCCTCACTGCAGTGGTGCCCTTCACACTGAACATGTAGTGGTTCTCCTCACTGCAGTGGTGCCCTTCACACTGAACATGAAAATATCGTGTGCTCTACTGAAGTGACACCAGGAGCAGATGATACCATGGCCTTAACTGGTGGCTTAATTTTTCTGCTCTGTGTTTCAGTCGTGAGATGAGTCATCCAGGAAGTGTTGTGTGATTCTGTAGGGTTGTGCCGTAGACCTTTCCCTCGCGTTCTTTCGTTTCCTTTGTCCCGGCTTGGCAGCATATGGCGTAGCCTCCAGTGGGAAGCAGGTGTAGCTCAGTGTGGCGGTGGTGTCTGACACCCTGTAAAGTTCATCCTCTCCAGAAGTACAGTGTTTGCCCATGTTGTGCCACTGCGTGTGTAATCGCTCACATCAGCTTCCAGGGGTCCTGTGTCGTAAGTGCATCTCCAGTGTTAAAGGACGTCTGGTCAGAACGATTAACTATTTCATGGGTCAGCCATGTTGAGTGTTTTCTGTGAAAACAACAGCCTCTACGTCTCTTGTGGGACTGTACATTTTTTTTTTACCCCCAGTCCTCTTTTTTTATTTTGATATGCTGATGATACTGACCTCTTTCCAAGATTGGGTCTTTTTTTGTTTGTAAGAAATATTTGTATTAAAGTGTTTGTGTACATACACCCACATTCATACACGTGTTATGTCATATCAGTATAAATATTTTGTACCCACTGTATTGAATAAATGTCAAAAAGTGAATTCATGATTGACCCTTGTGTTGTTTGGGAGTGGGATGTCTGAAGGGCGACAGCCAGCAGCTTGCACTTCAGTTGGAATCAGTGACTAAAATGAGACCAAGACAGGAAGTTGAGTTGGTGAATGACAGCAGTAAACTGGCAGGAAAAGGCCAACTGAGGAGTGTTGGGCATCATTGGCGCGCTGCTTTCATCAGTCAGTTGAAAGCGCATGCTGTGGCCGGCTGGCCTGCAGCAGCGGCTCGCAGCCTGCAGCAGCGGCTCGCAGCCTGCAGCAGCGGCTCGCAGCCTGCAGCAGCGGCTCGCAGCAGCCGTCACATCCGTGTTCTCAGGGCAGGGCTGGCTGCAGACGGTAAACGTTGAGTGTGAACAGGAGTGGCCTCTAACCCTGCCTTCCAGTTCAAATATTGACCAGGTGCTATGACAACACAGTTAGGTTAAAGGAAAAGTACAACTTCAACAGAGCTTAGGGTGAGGACTCCTTACTGCCAAGATGTGTCTGACTTTCACATCTTCACACAGTACCGGTTCATTTTGAGCTCTGTGCTTCTAGCAAGCCCATGTCTTTCTTAAAGCAGGACAACCTTGAAGAACGCGTCTTACTGCCTTCATGCTCACTGTAAAGTTCAATGAAGTCTCACTACACTAACCAGCTGCTCGGGGGTGACTATCAGATATGGTGGTCTTCCGCCACTTCATGTGAAGGACAGATAATCCTGATGAAATGAGCATCAGTCACTGGCACATTCCCAGGCTGCACAGGGAGCGACGTCACTGAGTCAATAAGACCCTCTTCCTTTGTTTGAGTTGGAGTTCCTGTTGAGTAACGTTCTGCATCCTTGTTCAGTTCCTGCTAGCCGGGCCTGTGTGGCACTCTGAAGTACGACTCAGCTCTGATACAACAGACTTCAAGGTTTTGTTCTTTTGGGTTAATGTGGAACCACTGTGTACATGGACTAATACATTAATTCTGAGGAATATTAGCTTCCCTGCAGGCCCGGCTAGACTGGGTCTGCAACAAAGCCCTCATTGACTCCAGGCAGGTCAGGTTACACCTGTTGGGGAGCAGATGCAAGGCAGGCCGGTTACTGCTGAACTGAGTCAAGACAAAGCTGAAAATACCGCTTGACCATTGCAGAGAGCACTGAGAGCCCATTAACACATCGTGTATACTGCCCCGGTCTTAAGGGTCATGTATGAGCCGCCTTCATTAAACCTCTAAACTAAAGCAACTCCATTTAATTTTAAACCTCAAATCTGTTGTGCAGGGAGAAACAAGCTGTCGTTCACCACAAACTGTGTGACTATCTGTGTTTTGCCTCCTCACACTGCAGAAAGACTGCATTTAATCACTGGACACCCCTCCTGTTATAGGGTCACATGACCCACACATGACCCACACATGTCTTAGGGCCACACATGACCCTAAGACAATCTTAGTACCCCAGTGGTGTACAGCTTTCATGGAAATCTGAACTGAAACCCTGTTTAATGTTGTGTAATGTCGGGGTGGGTCCCTGTAGGAGAAGACATCACATGTCAGGTAGGAAAAGGGTCCTCTGCTGTTAAACACTGTCGTGGCTCACTGTGACCCGGAAGACCACAGAGGGGTTAAATTGTGTATGTTGTCCATGTATCAGGAAGGAAAGCAATGTGAACTTGTCACATTTAGAGTCAACATGAAGTCACTCGTCTCTTCAAACCACGTTTCTCTGACTGTGGTCATGAAGACGTGGACATTGCTTTCATGGCGCTGCCTCCCCTCGCAGTTCAGCTGGCAGATCATTGCGTTTGCCACCAGGCTAAGTGTTCATTTCAAACAGCATTGCAGTGTTGCATCGGCTTCAAAGTGGAGCCATATTTGGAGAAAGGAGAATTAGACTGCATGTGTTTCAGTTCAGCCAATCACAGAATGACCGATCAGCCAAGCGCCAAATCACATCCTGCACTTTAACGCTGACTTGTCGTTGGACCAGAGCCAACCAGCCGATGGAAGACAATGGAATACAGACTCATATACCACTAAACATGAGTGAAAGCAGGACAGTAATGAGCCGTGTCTCCATGTGGAACATCCAGACACACCACTGCAACCCGAACACACATGAACACCTCACACGCATGGACTGCAGAAATGTCCACATGCTCCTACATGGACTGCAGAAACGTCCACATGCTCCTACATGGACTGCAGAAATGTCCACATGCTCCTACATGGACTGCAGAAATGTCCACATGCTCCTACATGGACTGCAGAAATGTCCACATGCTCCTACATGGACTGCAGAAATGTCCACATGCTCCTACATGGACTGCAGAAATGTCCACATGCTCCTACATGGACTGCAGAAATGTCCACATGCTCCTACATGGACTGCAGAAATGTCCACATGCTCCTACATGGACTGCAGAAATGTCCACATGCTCCTACATGGACTGCAGAAACGTCCACATGCTCCTACATGGACTGCAGAAACGTCCACATGCTCCTACATGGACTGCAGAAATGTCCACATGCTCCTACATGGACTGCAGAAATGTCCACATGCTCCTACATGGACTGCAGAAATGTCCACATGCTCCTACATGGACTGCAGAAATGTCCACATGCTCCTACATGGACTGCAGAAATGTCCACATGCTCCTACATGGACTGCAGAAATGTCCACATGCTCCTACATGGACTGCAGAAATGTCCACATGCTCCTACATGGACTGCAGAAATGTCCACATGCTCCTACATGGACTGCAGAAACGTCCACATGCTCCTACATGGACTGCAGAAATGTCCACATGCTCCTACATGGACTGCAGAAACGTCCACATGCTCCTACATGGACTGCAGAAATGTCCACATGCTCCTACATGGACTGCAGAAATGTCCACATGCTCCTACATGGACTGCAGAAATGTCCACATGCTCCTACATGGACTGCAGAAATGTCCACATGCTCCTACATGGACTGCAGAAATGTCCACATGCTCCTACATGGACTGCAGAAATGTCCACATGCTCCTACATGGACTGCAGAAATGTCCACATGCTCCTACATGGACTGCAGAAACGTCCACATGCTCCTACATGGACTGCAGAAATGTCCACATGCTCCTACATGGACTGCAGAAACGTCCACATGCTCCTACATGGACTGCAGAAATGTCCACATGCTCCTACATGGACTGCAGAAATGTCCACATGCTCCTACATGGACTGCAGAAATGTCCACATGCTCCTACATGGACTGCAGAAATGTCCACATGCTCCTACATGGACTGCAGAAATGTCCACATGCTCCTACATGGACTGCAGAAATGTCCACATGCTCCTACATGGACTGCAGAAATGTCCACATGCTCCTACATGGACTGCAGAAACGTCCACATGCTCCTACATGGACTGCAGAAACGTCCACATGCTCCTACATGGACTGCAGAAATGTCCACATGCTCCTACATGGACTGCAGAAATGTCCACATGCTGCAAGCAGGAAGAGACATCGGCTCCTTTCGGCCATTTCAGCAGGGGAGGATGTAAGTGGGGGAGGCTGGGGGGGGGGGAGGTGAGCTGGTGTATAAATGAGCTGCAGGTGAGGGTGGAGTGACACAGCAGGTCCTGGAGCTGATACGAACACAAAGGTTCCAGTCAGAGCAGGTAAGAGCCACTCCTCAGAGGATCTCCTCACGCCTCCTCCCTCCCTTCCTGACTTTCATGCACGGCACTGTGCTTTAAACAGTTTTACGTTTATTTTCTCTTCTTCTTCTTTTTTTAGTTGTATAGCTTCGGTCTCTTTTCTAAAAGCACAACGTGCATCTTCGTGTCTGTGTAGGGCTCCCGTGGCTGTATTACGGGCTTGCTCGTGGATTTTCTGATTTTTGGATCACTTCTTAAAGTTTTGTTTTTAATCTGATGCATATGTCAAAAGTTTCATTTCTTGTTCATTTGGTTTATGATCCATTGGAAAAGTGCAATTTAAGCGTCCCCCCCCCCTCCTTAATGTGTAGCTGTTGTGTATGTTGCAGAGAAGCAGCACGATGGTGAAAGCTCTGTTGTCATTACTCTTGGTCCTGGTGACCTTGTCCTCCACACTGGGGAAGCCAGAGAAGAACATCCCGAAGAGGGGCAAGAGAATTGTTCAGACGCTGTCCAGAGGTCAGTACACTCTCTGTAGGGAACTGCCAACATGGCTCTCAGGGCCTGACGGTAGAAGGTAGTTGCTAGGTGGTGCAGTAGAAGGTAGTTTCTAGGTGGCGCAGTAGAAGGTAGTTGCTAGGTGGTGCAGTAGAAGGTAGTTGCTAGGTGGTGCAGTAGAAGGTAGTTGCTAGGTGGCGCAGTAGAAGGTAGTTGCTAGGTGGTGCAGTAGAAGGTAGTTGCTAGGTGGCGCAGTAGAAGGTAGTTGCTAGGTGGTGCAGTAGAAGGTAGTTGCTAGGTGGCGCAGTAGAAGGTAGTTGCTAGGTGGCGCAGTAGAAGGTAGGTGGTGCAGTAGAAGGTAGTTTCTAGGTGGGGCAGTAGAAGGTAGGTGGTGCAGTAGAAGGTAGTTGCTAGGTGGTGCAGTAGAGGGTAGTTTCTAGTTGGTGCAGTAGAAAGTAGGTGGTGCAGTAGAGGGTAGTTGCTAGGTGGTGCAGTAGAAGGTAGGTGGTGCAGTAGAAGGTAGGTGGTGCAGTAGAAGGTAGTTTCTAGGTGGTGTAGTAGAAGGTAGTTGCTAGGTGGTGCAGTAGAAGGTAGGTGGTGCAGTAGAAAGTAGTTGCTAGGTGGTGCAGTAGAAGGTAGGTGGTGCAGACACTGTGGGTCCGTCACTGATCTCCATGCATGCTGTCGGTGCACCTCCACAGGGTGGGGAGATCAGCTCATCTGGGCACAGACCTATGAAGAGGCCCTGTACTGGTCCAGGTTAAAGTAAGGAAACCACTGTCCTCATCCAACACCGCTTCTCTCTATCTCCTCTTCTCTACTCTGCTGATAAATCCCAACGTTGGGTCCACGTTGCCAAGCTACAGTCAGGGAGTAAATGTAATGAAAGTCATGTCGCCCTCTGCAGGAACAAGCCGCTGATGGTCATCTTTCACCTGGAAGACTGTCCACACAGCTTGGGTAAGCCTTGGCCCCACGACAGGGCGAGAAAATGGCGACTATGAAGCCTTGCTTGTGTTCAGCAGCTTGAAGTGACCTGTTCTGAGCGACTTTCTTCATGTTCAGTCTCAAATGTCCTCTGACGTGTTCAGCTGAGCAAACAGCCATTCCTTTGTCAATGTGGTGTTGCATACACATGGTCCACTTGGTGTGGGAGCTGCCAAAGGTCTGAGCCTGCTTCTGTCCTCTGCCCACAGCGATGAAGAAGGTCTTTTCTGAGGACAAGGAGCTCCAACGTATTCTTGACGAGGACTTCATTGTCCTTAATCTTATGGTACGCTTACGTGATTTATCAAACTCCAGTGAAAATAAGTGTTGTTCACCGTAAATCAAGTCCCAAACTACACACTGTTTATCTTTTCCACTGACAGTATGAAACCACAGACAAACATCTCTCCCCCGATGGACAGTACGTTCCCAGAATCATCTTTGTCGGTAAGACATGCCGGTTGTCCCATTTGCCACTTTTTATTTGGAAGCATCTTTTTTACCGATGATAGCATCCACGATGGCTAGCCATCATGTGTGTGAGAGATCGTGTTATAAAGCCCATCATCTCTGTGCAGACCCCTCCATGACTGTGAGGGCCGACATCACGGGTCGCTACTCCAACCGCATGTACGCCTATGAGCCCTCTGACATCAAGCTCTGTAAGCACCGCCTCTGACACGTACATACATACACACACACCTACACATTATATAATGTGTCTGTGTGTGTATATATATATGTGTGTGTGTGTATATATACACACACACATTATATAATGTATATCATATATACACTATATTATAGTGTATGTATATACACACACTATATCATATTATATATAATACACATTATATATATTGCTTATATTATGTATTATATAGTGTATATATTAATATATAGGTACTATACAATATATAGTGTATATTATATTTATATATCTATATTATATAGTGTATATATATTAATGTACATACACAATATATAAATATACGCATTATATATGTGTGTGTATAATATATGTGTGTGTGTGTATACACATATACACACATTATATATATATGTGTATGTGTGTGTGTATAATCTTGTGCTTCACCTTCTTGTTCGTAGTGAGGGACAACATGGAGAAGGCTAAGAAGCTTCTGAAGACGGAGCTATAGCCTCACACCCTCACCTTGTGACCGAGTCGGAAGTTCAACAGACGCCAGTGTCGTGCCGTCTCCTGTTTACACCTTCAACATGAAGCACTGGAGTATTTTCTTGTCCCCCGGCCTTGCCTCTTAGTCGTCCTAATCGTAACCCTCCCCCGTGTTGTCTGTAGAGTATGCTGGTGTGTGTCCATTCTGTCTTTATAAATAAACCTGCTCACACATCATCCTTCTGAACCCAGTGTTTGTTCTTTCACCATCGGTCACAGGCGATGCGTCAAGCCCCGCCAGACTCTGCAGCACGTACACACGTTAGCTTACTTTGGACAGACATTCTTGTAATGCAAGAAGTCCCACGTTCCACCAGGAGCACTCGGGGACTTTTTTCCTTCTTACAGTCCAGTCCGACGTCACGTCCTGGAAGGGCGGCGCTGGAGGGCCGGCGCTTTGAAAGAGGGAAAAGAAGAAGGCCTTTTCCTGAATCACAGTTGCTAGGTTACCGACCTGCGGCTGAATGCATTGTGCTGCATAATGGGCTCCTGGCTGCAGGGGCCTGCAGGGCCGTGTGGCGCAGGCTGGTTGGCCAGGAACTGGGGGAGCGTAGCTGTTCCTGTGCTGATCCCTCCAATGTGTCCAACTGTTCCCTGTATCATGCAGGAACTTCTGCTGCACGTAAAATGCAGTAACTCCAAATTTAGATTTATTTCTTTCAATTTGTGATTTAGAGCCACAAAGTCACCGATGGGTCACATGACTCACAGGCTCTTCCTCGCAGTTCTGGCAGCTTTAGATTAGCAGAGAACTTGTGCAAAAAACAAACACAACACAGCCAAATGTCGAGGGAAACTGGTACTGCGATGTCCAGAAACAATTGACGCATTTAAACACGCGCTGTTTTTTTCACTGTACACCTCTCACACTCTTTATAGAGGTTTCACACACACACACACACACACACACACACACACACACACACACACACACAGTGGAACACATACAAGGTTATAATATACAAAGGTGAAGGTGAACACCAATCATACAACACACTGCTAAAATAATTTAGTCTTCTTTTTACAATCCATTATGCTCAAGTCGTCTGACATTACTGCATTCAGTAGGACCGACTGGTCTGCAGGACGCAACCTGACATTCAGTAGGACCGACCGGTCTGCAGGACACAACCTGACATTCAGTAGGACCGACTGGTCTGCAGGACGCAACCTGACATTCAGTAGGACTGACCAGTCTGCAGTACGCAACCTGATATTCAGTAGGACTGACCGGTCTGCAGGACGCAACCTGACATTCAGTAGGACTGACCGGTCTGCAGGACGCAACCTGACATTCAGTAGGACTGACCGGTCTGCAGGACGCAACCTGATATTCAGTAGGACCGACAGGTCTGCAGGACGCAACCTGACATTCAATAGGACTGACAGGTCTGCAGGGTGCAACCTGACATTCAATAGGACTGACCGGTCTGCAGGACGCAACCTGACATTCAGTAGGACCGACAGGTCTGCAGGACGCAACCTGACATTCAGTAGGACCGACAGGTCTGCAGGACGCAACCTGACATTCAGTAGGACTGACCGGTCTGCAGGACGCAACCTGACATTCAGTAGGACTGACCGGTCTGCAGGACGCAACCTGACATTCAGTAGGACTGACCGGTCTGCAGGACGCAACCTGATATTCAGTAGGACCGACAGGTCTGCAGGACGCAACCTGACATTCAATAGGACTGACAGGTCTGCAGGGTGCAACCTGACATTCAATAGGACTGACCGGTCTGCAGGACGCAACCTGACATTCAGTAGGACCGACAGGTCTGCAGGACGCAACCTGACATTCAGTAGGACCGACAGGTCTGCAGGACGCAACCTGACATTCAGTAGGACCGACCGGTCTGCAGGACGCAACCTGACATTCAGTAGGACCGACAGGTCTGCAGGACGCAACCTGACATTCAGTAGGACCGACAGGTCTGCAGGGCGCAACCTGACATTCAGTAGGACCGACTGGTCTGCAGGTCGCAACCTGACATTTAGTAGGACCGACCGGTCTGCAGGACGCAACCCGATATTCAGTAGGACTGACCGGTCTGCAGGACGCAACCCGATATTCAGTAGGACTGACCGGTCTGCAGGACGCAACCCGATATTCAGTAGGACTGAGCGGTCTGCAGGACGCAACCTGACATTCAGTAGGACTGACCGGTCTGCAGGACGCAACCTGACATTCAGTAGGACCGACCGGTCTGCAGGACGCAACCTGACATTCAGTAGGACCGACCGGTCTGCAGGACGCAACCTGACATTCAGTAGGACTGACCGGTCTGCAGGACGCAACCTGACATTCAGTAGGACTGACCGGTCTGCAGGTCGCAACCTGACATTCAGTAGGACTGACCGGTCTGCAGGACGCAACCCGATATTCAGTAGGACTGACCGGTCTGCAGGACGCAACCCGATATTCAGTAGGACTGAGCGGTCTGCAGGACGCAACCTGACATTCAGTAGGACCGACCGGTCTGCAGGACGCAACCTGACATTCAGTAGGACCGACCGGTCTGCAGGACGCAACCTGACATTCAGTAGGACCGACCGGTCTGCAGGACGCAACCTGACATTCAGTAGGACCGACCGGTCTGCAGGGCGCAACCTGACATTCTGTAGGACCGACCGGTCTGCAGGGCGCAACCTGACATTCAGTAGGACCGACCGGTCTGCAGGGCGCAACCTGATATTCAGTAGGACCGACAGGTCTGCAGGACGCAACCTGACATTCAATAGGACTGACAGGTCTGCAGGATGCAACCTGACATTCAGTAGGACCGACCGGTCTGCAGGACGCAACCTGACATTCAGTAGGACCGACCGGTCTGCAGGACGCAACCTGACATTCAGTAGGACCGACCGGTCTGCAGGGCGCAACCTGACATTCAGTAGGACTGACCGGTCTGCAGGAGGCAACCTGACATTCAGTAGGACCGACCGGTCTGCAGGACGCAGCCTGACATTCAGTAGGACCGACTGGTCTGCAGGACGCAACCTGACATTTAGTAGGACCGACCGGTCTGCAGGACGCAACCCGATATTCAGTAGGACCGACCGGTCTGCAGGACGCAACCTGACATTCAGTAGGACCGACCGGTCTGCAGGACGCAACCCGATATTCAATAGGACTGACCGGTCTGCAGGACGCAACCTGACATTCAGTAGGACCGACCGGTCTGCAGGACGCAACCCGATATTCAGTAGGACCGACCGGTCTGCAGGACGCAACCTGACATTCAGTAGGACCGACCGGTCTGCAGGACGCAACCTGACATTCAGTAGGACCGACAGGTCTGCAGGGCGCAACCTGACATTCAGTAGGACCGACAGGTCTGCAGGGCGCAACCTGACATTCAGTAGGACCGACAGGTCTGCAGGGCGCAACCTGACATTCAGTAGGACCGACAGGTCTGCAGGACGCAACCTGACATTTAGTAGGACTGACCGGTCTGCAGGACACAACCTGACATTTAGTAGGACTGACCGGTCTGCAGGATGCAACCTGACATTCAGTAGGACCGACCGGTCTGCAGGGCGCAACCTGACATTCAGTAGGACCGACTGGTCTGCAGGACGCAACCTGACATTTAGTAGGACCGACTGGTCTGCAGGACGCAACCTGACATTTAGTAGGACTGACCGGTCTGCAGGACGCAACCTGACATTCAGTAGGACCGACCGGTCTGCAGGACGCAACCTGACATTCAGTAGGACTGACCGGTCTGCAGGACGCAACCCGATATTCAGTAGGACTGACCGGTCTGCAGGACGCAACCCGACATTCAGTAGGACCGACCGGTCTGCAGGACGCAACCTGACATTCAGTAGGACCGACAGGTCTGCAGGACGCAACCTGACATTCAGTAGGACCGACAGGTCTGCAGGGCGCAACCTGACATTCAGTAGGACCGACTGGTCTGCAGGACGCAACCTGACATTTAGTAGGACCGACTGGTCTGCAGGACGCAACCTGACATTTAGTAGGACCGACCGGTCTGCAGGACGCAACCTGACATTCAGTAGGACCGACCGGTCTGCAGGACGCAACCTGACATTCAGTAGGACTGACCGGTCTGCAGGACGCAACCCGATATTCAGTAGGACTGACCGGTCTGCAGGACGCAACCCGACATTCAGTAGGACCGACCGATCTGCAGGACGCAACCCGACATTCAGTAGGACCGACAGGTCTGCAGGACGCAACCTGACATTCAGTAGGACCGACAGGTCTGCAGGACGCAACCTGACATTCAGTAGGACCGACAGGTCTGCAGGACGCAACCTGACATTCAGTAGGACCGACAGGTCTGCAGGACGCAACCTGACATTCAGTAGGACCGACAGGTCTGCAGGGCGCAACCTGACATTCAGTAGGACCGACTGGTCTGCAGGTCGCAACCTGACATTTAGTAGGACCGACCGGTCTGCAGGACGCAACCCGATATTCAGTAGGACCGACCGGTCTGCAGGACGCAACCCGACATTCAGTAGGACTGACCGGTCTGCAGGACGCAACCCGACATTCAGTAGGACTGACCGGTCTGCAGGACGCAACCCGATATTCAGTAGGACTGACCGGTCTGCAGGACGCAACCCGATATTCAGTAGGACCGACCGGTCTGCAGGACGCAACCCGACATTCAGGAGGACCGACCGGTCTGCAGGACGCAACCTGACATTCAGTAGGACCGACCGGTCTGCAGGACGCAACCTGACATTCAGTAGGACCGACAGGTCTGCAGGGCGCAACCTGACATTCAGTAGGACTGACCGGTCTGCAGGACGCAACCTGACATTCAGTAGGACTGACCGGTCTGCAGGACGCAACCTGACATTCAGTAGGACTGACCGGTCTGCAGGACGCAACCTGACATTCAGTAGGACCGACCGGTCTGCAGGACGCAGCCTGACATTCAGTAGGACCGACTGGTCTGCAGGACGCAACCTGACATTTAGTAGGACTGACCGGTCTGCAGGACGCAACCTGACATTCAGTAGGACCGACCGGTCTGCAGGACGCAACCTGACATTCAGTAGGACTGACCGGTCTGCAGGGCGCAACCTGATATTCAGTAGGACCGACAGGTCTGCAGGACGCAACCTGACATTCAATAGGACTGACAGGTCTGCAGGGTGCAACCTGACATTCAATAGGACTGACCGGTCTGCAGGACGCAACCTGACATTCAGTAGGACCGACAGGTCTGCAGGACGCAACCTGACATTCAGTAGGACCGACTGGTCTGCAGGTCGCAACCTGACATTTAGTAGGACCGACCGGTCTGCAGGACGCAACCCGATATTCAGTAGGACCGACCGGTCTGCAGGACGCAACCCGATATTCAGTAGGACTGACCGGTCTGCAGGACGCAACCCGATATTCAGTAGGACTGAGCGGTCTGCAGGACGCAACCTGACATTCAGTAGGACCGACCGGTCTGCAGGACGCAACCTGACATTCAGTAGGACCGACCGGTCTGCAGGACGCAACCTGACATTCAGTAGGACCGACCGGTCTGCAGGACGCAACCTGACATTCAGTAGGACCGACCGGTCTGCAGGGCGCAACCTGACATTCTGTAGGACCGACCGGTCTGCAGGGCGCAACCTGACATTCAGTAGGACCGACCGGTCTGCAGGGCGCAACCTGATATTCAGTAGGACCGACAGGTCTGCAGGACGCAACCTGACATTCAATAGGACTGACAGGTCTGCAGGATGCAACCTGACATTCAGTAGGACCGACCGGTCTGCAGGACGCAACCTGACATTCAGTAGGACCGACCGGTCTGCAGGGCGCAACCTGACATTCAGTAGGACTGACCGGTCTGCAGGAGGCAACCTGACATTCAGTAGGACCGACCGGTCTGCAGGACGCAGCCTGACATTCAGTAGGACCGACCGGTCTGCAGGACGCAACCTGACATTTAGTAGGACTGACCGGTCTGCAGGACGCAACCTGACATTCAGTAGGACCGACCGGTCTGCAGGACGCAACCCGATATTCAGTAGGACCGACCGGTCTGCAGGACGCAACCTGACATTCAGTAGGACCGACCGGTCTGCAGGACGCAACCTGACATTCAGTAGGACCGACCGGTCTGCAGGACGCAACCTGACATTCAGTAGGACCGACAGGTCTGCAGGGCGCAACCTGACATTCAGTAGGACCGACAGGTCTGCAGGGCGCAACCTGACATTCAGTAGGACCGACAGGTCTGCAGGGCGCAACCTGACATTCAGTAGGACCGACAGGTCTGCAGGACGCAACCTGACATTTAGTAGGACTGACCGGTCTGCAGGACACAACCTGACATTTAGTAGGACTGACCGGTCTGCAGGATGCAACCTGACATTCAGTAGGACTGACCGGTCTGCAGGACGCAACCTGACATTCAGTAGGACTGACCGGTCTGCAGGACGCAACCTGACATTCAGTAGGACCGACCGGTCTGCAGGATGCAACCTGATATTTAGTAGGACCGACCGGTCTGCAGGACGCAACCTGACATTTAGTAGGACCGACTGGTCTGCAGGACGCAACCTGACATTCAGTAGGACTGACCGGTCTGCAGGACGCAACCTGACATTCAGTAGGACCGACTGGTCTGCAGGTCGCAACCTGACATTTAGTAGGACCGACCGGTCTGCAGGACGCAACCCGATATTCAGTAGGACTGACCGGTCTGCAGGACGCAACCCGACATTCAGTAGGACCGACTGGTCTGCAGGACGCAACCTGACATTCAGTAGGACTGACCGGTCTGCAGGACGCAACCTGACATTCAGTAGGACCGACAGGTCTGCAGGGCGCAACCTGACATTCAGTAGGACCGACTGGTCTGCAGGACGCAACCTGACATTTAGTAGGACCGACTGGTCTGCAGGACGCAACCTGACATTTAGTAGGACTGACCGGTCTGCAGGACGCAACCTGACATTCAGTAGGACCGACCGGTCTGCAGGACGCAACCTGACATTCAGTAGGACTGACCGGTCTGCAGGACGCAACCCGATATTCAGTAGGACTGACCGGTCTGCAGGACGCAACCCGACATTCAGTAGGACCGACCGGTCTGCAGGACGCAACCTGACATTCAGTAGGACCGACAGGTCTGCAGGACGCAACCTGACATTCAGTAGGACCGACAGGTCTGCAGGGCGCAACCTGACATTCAGTAGGACCGACTGGTCTGCAGGACGCAACCTGACATTTAGTAGGACCGACTGGTCTGCAGGACGCAACCTGACATTTAGTAGGACTGACCGGTCTGCAGGACGCAACCTGACATTCAGTAGGACCGACCGGTCTGCAGGACGCAACCTGACATTCAGTAGGACTGACCGGTCTGCAGGACGCAACCCGATATTCAGTAGGACTGACCGGTCTGCAGGACGCAACCCGACATTCAGTAGGACCGACCGGTCTGCAGGACGCAACCTGACATTCAGTAGGACCGACAGGTCTGCAGGACGCAACCTGACATTCAGTAGGACCGACAGGTCTGCAGGACGCAACCTGACATTCAGTAGGACCGACAGGTCTGCAGGACGCAACCTGACATTCAGTAGGACCGACAGGTCTGCAGGACGCAACCTGACATTCAGTAGGACCGACAGGTCTGCAGGGCGCAACCTGACATTCAGTAGGACCGACTGGTCTGCAGGTCGCAACCTGACATTTAGTAGGACCGACCGGTCTGCAGGACGCAACCCGATATTCAGTAGGACCGACCGGTCTGCAGGACGCAACCCGACATTCAGTAGGACCGACCGGTCTGCAGGACGCAACCCGACATTCAGTAGGACTGACCGGTCTGCAGGACGCAACCCGACATTCAGTAGGACTGACCGGTCTGCAGGACGCAACCCGATATTCAGTAGGACCGACCGGTCTGCAGGACGCAACCCGACATTCAGGAGGACCGACCGGTCTGCAGGACGCAACCTGACATTCAGTAGGACCGACCGGTCTGCAGGACGCAACCTGACATTCAGTAGGACCGACAGGTCTGCAGGGCGCAACCTGACATTCAGTAGGACTGACCGGTCTGCAGGACGCAACCTGACATTCAGTAGGACTGACCGGTCTGCAGGACGCAACCTGACATTCAGTAGGACTGACCGGTCTGCAGGACGCAACCTGACATTCAGTAGGACCGACCGGTCTGCAGGACGCAACCTGACATTCAGTAGGACCGACCGGTCTGCAGGGCGCAACCTGATATTCAGTAGGACCGACCGGTCTGCAGGGCGCAACCTGATATTCAGTAGGACCGACCGGTCTGCAGGACGCAACCTGACATTCAATAGGACTGACAGGTCTGCAGGATGCAACCTGACATTCAGTAGGACCGACCGGTCTGCAGGACGCAACCTGACATTCAGTAGGACCGACCGGTCTGCAGGGCGCAACCTGACATTCAGTAGGACTGACCGGTCTGCAGGAGGCAACCTGACATTCAGTAGGACCGACCGGTCTGCAGGACGCAACCTGACATTCAGTAGGACCGACCGGTCTGCAGGACGCAACCTGACATTCAGTAGGACCGACAGGTCTGCAGGACGCAACCTGACATTCAGTAGGACCGACCGGTCTGCAGGATGCAACCTGACATTCAGTAGGACCGACCGGTCTGCAGGATGCAACCTGACATTCAGTAGGACCGACAGGTCTGCAGGACGCAACCTGACATTCAGGAGGACCGACCGGTCTGCAGGACGCAACCTGACATTCAGTAGGACCGACCGGTCTGCAGGACGCAACCTGACATTTAGTAGGACTGACCGGTCTGCAGGACGCAACCTGACATTCAGTAGGACCGACCGGTCTGCAGGACGCAACCCGATATTTAGTAGGACCGACCGGTCTGCAGGACGCAACCTGATATTTAGTAGGACCGACCGGTCTGCAGGACGCAACCTGACATTTAGTAGGACCGACCGGTCTGCAGGACACAACCTGACATTCAGTAGGACTGACAGGTCTGCAGGACGCAACCTGACATTTAGTAGGACTGACCGGTCTGCAGGACGCAACCTGACATTTAGTAGGACTGACCGGTCTGCAGGATGCAACCTGACATTCAGTAGGACTGACCGGTCTGCAGGACGCAACCTGACATTCAGTAGGACTGACCGGTCTGCAGGACGCAACCTGACATTTAGTAGGACCGACCGGTCTGCAGGACACAACCTGACATTCAGTAGGACCGACAGGTCTGCAGGACGCAACCTGACATTTAGTAGGACTGACCGGTCTGCAGGACGCAACCTGACATTTAGTAGGACTGACCGGTCTGCAGGATGCAACCTGACATTCAGTAGGACTGACCGGTCTGCAGGACGCAACCTGACATTCAGTAGGACTGACCGGTCTGCAGGACGCAACCTGACATTCAGTAGGACTGACCGGTCTGCAGGACGCAACCTGACATTCAGTAGGACTGACAGGTCTGCAGGATGCAACCTGACATTCAGTAGGACTGACAGGTCTGCAGGATGCAACCTGACATTCAGTAGGACTGACCGGTCTGCAGGACGCAACCTGACATTCAGTAGGACTGACCGGTCTGCAGGACGCAATCTGACATTCAGTAGGACTGACCGGTCTGCAGGACGCAACCTGACATTTAGTAGGACTGACCGGTCTGCAGGATGCAACCTGACATTCAGTAGGACCGACCGGTCTGCAGGACGCAACCTGACATTCAGTAGGACCGACCGGTCTGCAGGACGCAACCTGACATTCAGTAGGACTGACAGGTCTGCAGGATGCAACCTGACATTCAGTAGGACTGACCGGTCTGCAGGACGCAACCTGACAGACGTGAAAACAAACGACAAGGTTCAATCTAACAGCAGGCGTGAATAATACTCGACTATACAGTATACCTTCACAGACATCATCCCTGTTTTACCCTCAGGAGGATGATTATAAACATGTTACTCTGCATCCTTGCCCCATGCAGCAGGCCCCGCCGCCTCAGCAGTGATGCCTGCGCTGCAGAAACCAGGAGTCGGCGCGTGACGCGTTTCTGGTGACGTCACGAAGCAGAACAGGGTTTCTGGTGACGTCACGAAGCAGAACAGGGTTTCTCCTCTACCACACTCCTCACTCCTTAAAAACCAACAACTTGACTTTGGAAAAACATAGTAGTTTTACTGTGGAACTCGGTGAAAACACACAAGACACTCTTTGTATTAACACATAAAACGTCCCACGTATGTCGGGACAGTGTAAATGGATTGGACGAACTCAACGGAAATTTCACAAGAAAGCACTCGGGTTCGCTCGAGGATCCTTCTGATTCCTGTACTGGTACGTCAGCCACACTCCAAGGATCTGAAAGATGAAGAAATGGTCAGCTGTCGGTGATGCCAACTAGACTGATAATTAGAGTGTAATTAGACTGTAGCATTGTGGAGAAAATGTTCAGACATGCACAGTATTCTGTCACTTCCATTCATGACACCCACTAAAGTTCCCTTCCACCTCCCTGACAGACTAACAATTCCTTCAGCTGACCTCGGTGAAGCTGAAAAAGAGTCCAATTCCGCCCACAAAGCGCAGCACCTGGCCAGCATACTTCTGGATCTTCTCTGCACATGGCGAACAGGAGTGGTGGGGGAAACACACCTGTGGCGGACGAGGAGGGACAAGCAGTACAATAAAGCAGACAACAATGTGCTGAGTGCATAAGATGTAATGAGGTCTTTGCTCCACGTGCAGCCATTAAGAAGGGACTCCTGGGCCACCCGGGACAGTCACTAATGACCCCTTTCCACTGCATGGTACTGGCTCAACTCCACTCTGCTCTGTTTGACTCTACTGGCTTTACTTTTTGGGGTGTGGTTTTCCACCGCAGACGGTCTCCCCTCACGGCGAAGCCCTGCTGGTCATTTGTGGGCGTGTTGACTAGTTTTTCCTGCCTTGTCTACCAGCTCCCCACACCAATGTTTTATTTCCAACAAATCAGCAAGACCAACTCTAAAAGTGTGCTTCACATGAAGAATATTACTGTAACTAAGAGATTCACCGACAACACATAAGTTTTTACATGGACAGATTATCAACTATAATACAAGTTTCATAAGACTCACTTTGGCATTTCCTGTTATAAACAGAGCTGTTCAAGTTCTCTCTGACCAATCAGTGGTCAGACTTTATTTATATCTAAATAAATATAAATACATTTTATTGATATTTTTATTTATGTTTAAATGTAAATATTTT
>NC_079228.1:5640109-5692609 GCF_029633865.1 Lampris incognitus
TACTTCCAGTCAAGGCTTAACGACCGACTAAAACAAAGGAAGAGAAACAGTCCGCCACCTCGCCGTATTTCCGACGGACCCACGACAAGGTGCGACAGACAGGTGTGATGGAAGGAGGCAGCATCCTGTGCAGACAGACAGACAGACAGGCAGGCAGCGCCGCGCTCCATATGGCGCACGGGCCGGGCACTCACCACGTAGAGGATGTTCAGCACGCACAGGGCATGTCTGGAGCAGGTGAACCCGGCGCAGCCCATCTCGAACATTCCCAGCGAGCCCCGACGCTCAGCCGCCTGGAGACGCGTCCTGGACCAACACTGGAAGGACTTACACACGGTGCCCGGCGGCCAGCTCCCGACACAATACACAACCGCAACGCACTGAGGCGGACGGTCAGCGTCCCACAGTCAAACGCACTGGGCGGAATGGGGGGGGGGGGTTACCACGTGACGCAGGGGGCGGGTCTCTGAAGCATCGCGCTCTCTTATTGGCTGCAGTGAAGCGCTTCTCTTTCCGCGCATCGCTGGGCAGACGCGCTGCTCGAGCGGTTTTTATCACGTGCACTTCCAGAGTCTTTACTTTTTATAATTTAATACTTCCAGAGTCTTTACTTTTTATAATTTAATACTTCCAGAGTCTTTACTTTTTATCATGTGTACTTCCAGAGTCTTTACTTTTTATCATGTGTACTTCCAGAGTCTTTACTTTTTATCATGTGTACTTCCAGAGTCTTTACTTTTTATCATGTGTACTTCCAGAGTCTTTACTTTTTATAATTTAATACTTCCAGAGTCTTTACTTTTTATCATGTGTACTTCCAGAGTCTTTACTTTTTATAATTTAATACTTCCAGAGTCTTTACTTTTTATCATGTGTACTTCCAGAGTCTTTACTTTTTATAATTTAATACTTCCAGAGTCTTTACTTTTTATCACGTGCACTTCCAGAGTCTTTACTTTTTATAATTTAATACTTCCAGAGTCTTTACTTTCTGTCATGTGTACTTCCAGAGTCTTTACTTTTTATCATGTGTACTTCCAGAGTCTTTACTTTCTGTCATGTGTACTTCCAGAGTCTTTACCTTTTATCATGTGTACTTCCAGAGTCTTTACTTTTTATCATGTGTACTTCCAGAGTCTTTACTTTTTATCATGTCCACTTCCAGAGTCTTTACTTTTTATCATGTGTACTTCCAGAGTCTTTACTTTTTATCATGTGTACTTCCAGAGTCTTTACTTTTTATCATGTGTACTTCCAGAGTCTTTACTTTTTATCATGTGTACTTCCAGAGTCTTTACTTTTTATCATGTGTACTTCCAGTCTTTACTTTTTATCATTTATACATCCAGAGTCTTTACTTTTTATCGTTCATACTTCCAGAGTCTTTACTTTTTACCATTCATAATTCCAGTCTTTACTTTTTATCATATGTACTTCCAGAGTCTTTACTTTTTATCATTCATACTTCCAGAGTCTTTACGTTTTATCGTGTGTACTTCCAGAGTCTGTACTTTTTATCATGTGTACTTCCTGTTAGGGTTTGTGGAAGACCCTAAGCGCACGACTACAGACAGAGATGGGGTTAGCCGAAAACTGGCGTACTTTATTCCTTACGCGTACAAATAGTCAAACACAGGGAGGCAATGAGCGACAAGAAAAACGGAAAGTCCAAGGGGGAAAACTCGCGGGTAATCCAAACGGGAACACGGCAGGATACTTCCACGGGGAAACTTTGCAAGGGAAAACATAAACCAAGGGCTGGGATGAGTTCGGAGAGAAAAGGACCGTGGAAGGAGAGTGGCCGCTACTGCGGGGAGGTCACAACACGAACTGACAACGGGCGCGTGGGAGGCCACCAAACTTAAGCCCAGACCTGACGGCTAAGCCCGGCCCTGATGAGCTGATTGGCTGCCGGCGCGGGGTGGGCGAGCCGTAACAGTGCCCCCCCCCCTCTACGGGAGCCACCAGGCGACTTGCCCGGCTTCTCGGGATGGGAATGATGGAACTCAGTGAGCAGCCCAGGGTCCAGGATGAGCTGGCGGAAGACCCAGCTACGTTCCTCCGGATCGTAGCCCTCCCAGTCCACCAAATACTGGAACCCCCGTCCTCGGCGCCGGACGTCCAGCAGCCGGCGGACCTTCCACTGGGGGTGCCCATCCACGATCTCAGGGGGAGGCGGAGCCGGGGCCGGAGGCATCAGAGGACTGTGGGAGACAGGCTTAACCCGAGACACATGAACCACGGGATGGGTCTTCAAGGAAGCCAGCTTCTTCGCGGTGGATTGAAGCGGGAGATCCTTCGAGGACAGCCACACCCTTTGGCCTGGTTGGTACGTAGGCGCTGGGGACCGGCGTCGGTTGGCTCCCCGACTGGCGCGCTCAGCTGCCCGGAGCAGAGCAGCTCTGGTCACCTCCCAGACGCGACGACACCGGTTCAGATGGGCCTGCACGGAGGGAACTGCCACTTCCGACTCCTGCGCAGCAAAGAGAGGTGGCTTGTAGCCCAGGGACACCTCAAAAGGTGAGAGGCCGGTGGCAGAGCTGACCAGGGAGTTGATGGCATACTTGACCCAGGGGAGAACCGGCTCCAGGAGCTGGGCTTCTTGGCGGCCACGCACCGGAGGGCAGACTCCACGCTCTGGTTCATCCTCTCCGTCTGCCCGTTAGTCTGTGGGTGATAGCCAGAGGAGAGACTAACAGAGGCACCCAACCCCTTACAAAAGGCCCGCCATACCCGGGAGACGAACTGGGGCCCTCGGTCCGAGACGACGTCCAGGGGAAGGCCGTGGAGGCGGAACACGTGGCTCGTCAGGAGGTCCGCCGTCTCAGAAGCCAATGAGAGTCTGGGGAGGGCGACCAGGTGCACTCCCTTACTGAAGCGGTCCACCACTGTCAGGATCACAGTGTTACCCTGGGAGGGAGGCAGTCCGGAGACAAAATCCAACGCCACATGGGACCAGGGCCGGCTTGGAGTTGGGAGGGGCTGCAGCAGACTCGCGGGTGCCTGGTAAGAGGCCTTGCTGCGAGCACAGACGGAGCAGGCCCTTACGAAGTCCCTGACGTCGATCCTCATGGTGGGCTACCAGAAACGCCGAGCCAGAAAGGTGAAGGTGCGGTGGACACCCGGGTGGCAAACAAACTGACTGGCAGGGCCCCACTGGAGAACCCGGGGCCGGACTGCGTCCGGGACGAACAGGCGGCGTGGAGGGACGTGGCTCGGGGTGGGATGGGAGCGCAACGCCTGCCTGACCACGGTCTCGATGCCCCAGGTAACCACACCAACCACCCTGGCCTCAGGAAGGACGGGAGTCGGCTCCTCTGTAGCTGGATCCCTCCTCGGGTGTTGTCGGCACAGGGAGTCTGCCTTCGTGTTGCGGGACCCGGGGCGATAAGTCAGTGTGAAGTCAAACCGACTGAGGAAGCTGGCCCACCGTGCCTGCTGACCATTGAGGTGCTTGGTTGCCCGAATGAACGTCAAGTTCTTATGATCCGTCCAGATGGTGAACGGCTGTTACGCCCCCTCCAGCCAATGGCGCCACTCCTCCAAAGCAGCCACCACTGCCAGCAGCTCCCGGTTCCCGAATTCGTAGTTCTCCTCGGCGGGGAGGAACCGGCGAGAGAAGAGGGCGCATGGGTGGACCTTCTGGTCAAACGCTGACCGCTGGGAGAGGACAGCCCCCAACCCGGTGTCCAAAGCTTCCACCTCTACGATGAACTGCCTCTTGGGGTTGGGGTGGAGCAGGACCGGGGCGCTGGTGAACCTCTCCTTGAGGGACTGGAACACAGAGCGGGCAGCCAGGGACCAGATGAACGGCTGGGAGGGGGAGGTCAGCCTGGTGAGAGGTTCTGCCACGCGGCTGAAGTTCCGGATGAACCTCCGATAGAAGTTCGCAAACCGAGGAAGCTCTGTAATTCCTTCCGTGATGTGGGATCGGGCCAGTCCACAAAAGCCTGGATCTTGCGGGGGTCGGCCCGGTCTGTCCCCTCTCAACGACGAAGCCCAGGTAGTCAACGGAAGGGGAATGGAACCGGCACTTCTCTGCCTTGACGAAGAGCCGATTCCGGAGGAGACGTTCGAGTCCTGGAGAAGATGAGGATGTCCTCTAGGTAGACCACCACAAACTCATCGAGCATGTCGCGGAGAATGTCATTCATGCGAGCCTGGAATACCGCCGGGGCGTTGGTGAGGCCGAACGGCATGACCAGGTACTCATAATGACCCAGGGGCATCTTAAAGGCTGTCTTCCACTCGTCCCCTTTCCGGATCCGGACCAAATGATAGGCACACCGGAGGTCCAGCTTAGTGAAGACTGTAAGCCTGGGTGAGGGGCTCAAGGGTGGAACTCATGAGAGGAAGGGGGTACTTGTTTTTGACGGTTATCTCATTGAGTTGGTGATAGTCAATGCAGGGTCGGAGGCCCCTTCCTTCTTCTTCACGAAAAAGAATCCAGCTGCCACCTGGGAGGACGAGGACAGAATGAGCCCCGCTGCCAAGGACTCAGAGATGTACTTGTCCATCGCAGCCTTCTCGGGGAAGGTCAGACTGTACAGACGACTGCTGGGAAGGGGTGCCCCAGAGCGCAGGTCGATAGCACAGTCATAAGGCCGATGAGGAGGAAGAGATTGGGCCCGGGTCTTGCTGAAAACCTCACCTAAGTCATGGTACTCAGGGGGAACAGAGGAGAGGTCGGGAGGCGGGGCACTAGGGGCACGTCGGGGGGATGGGGCGGGAGCAGCCTGGAGACATTGGGCATGACAGGAGGAGCTCCACTCCATGATGGTACCGGAGGCCCAGGCGATGTGTGGCTCATGCTGCACGAACCAGGGGCGCCCTAGGATCACAGGGACTAACGGGGATTGGATGATGAAGAACCGAAGTCTCTCCACATGGTTACCTTCTATGGTGAGAGAGACAGGGTGGGTGCGTTGGGTGACGCTGGCCAGGCAGCGCTCGTCCAGCGCGAAGGCCTCCATGGGCTTCTCCAGCGTCTCTAGCGGGATGTTAGCCTGGGCAGCAAACTCTGAGTCCAGGAAACACTCATCAGCCCCCGAGTCGAGGAGTGCACCCACCGTGAGCCGCTGGTCAGCCCAGGCCAGGGTAATGCTAACAAGATGGTTCTGTGGGGCAGGACGGCGGGAACAGGAAAGGCGGCTCACTAGGATCTCCCGGGGCCCCAGTGAGCCTAGTCTTTTGGCCGAGTGGGGCAGCCGCTGATCAGATGCCCCTTCTGGCCACAGTAGAGGCCAGAAGGGCCGGACTAAGGCGCGTGCGCCCCAGCTGCATACTAGGTTCCTCCCCCGTCGTGGTCTGGGGTGCGGGGGGAGAAACGGGGAAAGTGGGGCGAGCAGGAGTAGGGGTCCTGTTAGGAGTGCTGGACGACTGGGGAATGGACGGGGATCCACGCAGGGCTCGCTCGCGCCTCCTCTCCCGGAGGCGTCCGTCGATGCGGATGGTGAGCTTGATCAGGTCCTCAAGGGAGGTGGGCTCCTCCCGGGTGGCTAGCTGGTCCTTGACAGCCTCGCTGAGACCTCTCCGGAAGGTGACCCGAAGTGACTGGTCGTTCCAGCCACTCTCAGCTGCGGCCAGCCTGAACTCCACCGAGTAGTCTGTGACACTGCCACTGCCCTGCTGGATACTGCTCAGCCGAGCACCAGGGTCCTGGCCACCGACTGGATGGGGGAAAACCTTCCGTAGTTCCGCCTCAAAGGCCTCGTAGGTGAGGCAGAAACTGGCCTTCATGGACCAGGAAGCAATGGCCCACTGAGCTGCTCGGCCTGTGAGCAGGTTGGTCATGTAGGCGACCCGGGCAGCATCAGACGTGAACATGCTGGGTTGGTGCAGGAAGACCAGCTCACACTGCATGATGAACGTGGCACAGGTCTCAAAGTCGCCATCAAATGGTCGTGGGCTGAAGAGGCAGGGCTCCCGGGGAACTGTGTTGAGCCCCACAGGGTTAACCGGGGCAGCGGGCCCAGGGGGCGGGTTACCCACGACTCCAGGGGCAGGCTGGCCCGGCGGCTGGATGGTGAGAGCTGCCGTGATGGTTTGCAACTGCCGCAG
Source organism: Lampris incognitus (assembly GCF_029633865.1). NCBI lineage: Eukaryota > Metazoa > Chordata > Actinopteri > Lampriformes > Lampridae > Lampris > Lampris incognitus. Next base: position 5,646,170 of record NC_079228.1, read on the forward strand.
GATCTCTGCTTGTTGGCTCGCCGACGCCGCCTGCTGGCTCGTCAGGTTACCCACACAGGCCTGGTGGGGCTGGACCCGAGTCTGAAGATCTCTCACCGCGGCGGAGGCCGCCTCTAGCTGCTGGAGGGGGGGGTACTGTTACGGCTCGCTCACCCCGCGCCGTGGCCCAATCAGCTCATCAGGGCCGGGCTTAGCCGTCAGGGCTGGGCTTAAGTTTGGTGGCCTCCCACGCGCCCGTTGTCAGTTCGTGTTGCAACCTCCTCGCAGTAGCGGCTACTCTTCCCTCATGGTCCTTTTCTCTCCGAACTCACCCCAGCCCTTGGTTTATGTTTTCCCTTGCAAAGTTTCCCCGTGGAAGTATCCTGCCGTGTTCCCGTTTTGGATTACCAGCGAGTTTTTCCCCTTGGACTTTCCATTTTTCTTGTCGCTCATTGCCTCCCTGTGTTTGACTATTTGTACACGTAAGGAATAAAGTACGCCAGTTTTCGGCTAATCCCATCTCTGTCTGGTGTCGTGCCCTTGGGGTCTTCCGCAAACCCTAACAGTGGTCAGTTCGTACTGTTAGGGTTTGTGGAAGACCCCAAGCTTAGGGATGCGATAGCTCGCACAAGAGACTTCCATGAGGAGAACAGCTCAAAGCGATGAGATTCCAGGTTAGTTGGAGGGACGGAGAGAGTCGTGGCATGAGAGCACACCTCACTCTCAGAATCCGGGTCGACGAGTTCGTGAGGCTCCTCTTCAGGAGTGTGAACACCGTCAGGCAGGGAGAGGAAAGGGGGTCCTGTGAGCCATGTAGTTTTTGTTAGCTCGGCGGCAGGTACCGATCGGGTAGCATGATCCGCTGGGTTTTCAGCTGCGTGGACGTAGCTCCACTGTTCTGGTTTGGTGAACTTCCTGATTCGCTGCACTCTGTTGCAGACGTACACATAGAACCGCCTGGTCTGGTTGTATATGTACCCTAAGACAACTTTGCTGTCTGTGTAGAACCGCATCGTGTCTACACTGATGTCCAACTCCCTCTCCACCAGCTCTGCCATTTCCACTGCCAGCACGGCGGCGCCGAGCTCCAGTCTTCGGATAGTATGAGCGGACGGAGGCGCCAGTTTCGCCTTTCCCAGGACAAAACCGACATGACACTCTCCATCACTGTCGATCACCTTGAGGTAAGCTATATACCGCGGCGATAGCCTTCACTGAAGCGTCAGAGAAGACGGGGAGCTCATTCCTTTGCGCGGTAGATAGGGTCGTGGGAGTGTATGCTCTTGGTATCCTGATGTCTTTCAGGTCTTGTAATGAATCTTTCCACATCCTCCATTCTGCTTCCTTTTCATCTGGTAGAGGGGTATCCCAGTTGAGAGCTTCATTGCAGGTGAGTTCTTGCAGCAGAAACTTTCCCTGAATGACAACTGGAGCGACGAGACCGAGGGGGTCAAACAAGCTGCTCACCGTGGCTAGAGCACCTCTGCGGGTGAAGGGCTTCTCTGTGGCCGTTGCTCTGAAGGTGAAGATGTCGTGCTTGAGTTCCCAGCTGAGTCCCAGGCTGCGTTGGATGAGGGTGGAGTTGTCGTCGAAGTCCAAGTTTTGCAGTCCCTTTGCATGGTCTTCTGGAGGGAAGACCTCCAGGACATCAGAACTGTTTGACGCTATCTTACGGAGTCTCAGGTTTGAGGCAGCAAGCATCTCATGTGTCCTTTTCAACAGGTCGATGGCTTCTGTGGCTGACGGGAGCGACTTGAGGCCGTCGTCGACGTAGAAGTCGTGTTCCACGAAGTGTTTGGCATCCATTCCGTGTTCCCTGGAGCCGTGTTCTACTGCTCGGTGAAGTCCATAGATTGCGACAGCTGAGGATGGTGAGTTGCCGAATACGTGGACTTTCATGCGATACTCGACAATCTCTTCGTTGGGGTCGTTGTTGTTAAACCACAAGAAACGCAGGAAATCTCTGTTGTCTTCTCGAACGACGAAGCTGTGAAACATCTGCTCGATGTCTGCTATGACAGCCACTGTTTCTCTTCGGAAGCGCAGCAAGACTCCCAGCAAGCTGTTGTTCAGATCCGGCCGGTAAGTAGCACCTTGTTCAGGGAGATGCCGTAATGTTGAGCGCTGGAGTCGAAGACAACCCTAATCTTGTCTGGCTTTTGAGGGTGGTAGACGCCGAAGATAGGTAAGTACCAGCACTCACTTCCCTCCGGTAGTGGTGGGGCCAACTCGGCCTGGTCGTGATCAAAGATGATTTGCATGAAGGTGACGAAGTCGGCTTTCATCTTAGGCTTTCTTTCCAGGGTGCGGCGGAGAGAGGTAAGTCTGCTGAGAGCTTGGTCTCGATTGTTCGGGAGCCGTCGACGAGGGGATCGGAATGGGAGAGGCACCACCCAGCTGTTGGCGTCGTCCATCACCATCTCTCTGTCCATGAACTCAATGAACAGCCGATCTTCGATGGAAAGCCCCACTTTGTCGTCATCTTTAGTACTCTGGAAGATAGTGCTGCCTAGTCTGCAGTCATCAGGGACTGGGATGTCATGTTTGACGCTGTAAGGAGAAGAGGTGCTGTTCTGTGCTTTGGAGCTGAACCTTTCCTTGACCTGGAGACGATTGGGGCGTGGCGCCGGCGTCGTCGAAAGCCACATCCTCCAACTGCAGCCCCGTGACGGCGGTCCTGCATGCCTGCACTCCTGGGTCGGCGGCCTGGCTGACCAGGCCATCTGTATCTCATAATGCAACAGTCTTGGAGAGACAGTCGGCGACTGGGTTGGACTTCCCAGCGACATGCCTCACGTCGGTGGTAAACTCTGATGCTACGTTCAGACCAAAGGCGGCGAGAGAGTTGGCGCCGCTTTGTTCGCCAGAGTTTGGCCGCCAGCTCCGCCAGGTGTGTTCGAACAGAACGCGAATTCGCTGTGTTGACGTCACAACAAGCAGTCTAGTTACACCAACGCTGCTAGCAAGTTTGCTAGACCGCACACAACAAATACCACACACGAGCAGTTTTTGTTTACTTGTGATCATCATGGATGAGCGACAGAGATCAGTTGCGGTGGCTCTGCTTTATATCAACTTGCGCCGCCGAAACCGGCGTCAGCGTTCGGTTTGGGTTCATAGCATAAACCGGAGACGTGCCCAGCTTGGCGAATTTCACCGGCTCGTTCAGGAGTTGCGTTTGGACGGCGTCCGAAAAGAATTCTGGGTAGGGGGCGTGTATTCTTTCCCAACATGAAGGCGGGTTCTAACCCTACTTGAAGGTGATTGGCTACCGCCTGGCGAAATCTTCGCCCGAGTTGGACATTTTTGAACTCCCGCGAAGGCGCGTTCGTCGCTCGATTCGCCCAATTCGCGCCGCCCGTAATTTCGCCGCGAATTATTCCGCCCATTCGCCTCCTCCCATTGACTTTGCATGCGTTCGCGCCGCCCAAAAAATTCGCGCCTCCTTTGGTCTGAACGTAGCATAAGTTGACCACGGCTCTGCCACCTTGGCCATCGCGAACACCAGCGGTTTGTGATCGACGAAAGCCGTGAACTGACGGCCCTCCAGTAGGAAACGAAAGTGCCTAACAGCGAGGAAAAGGCCAAGCAGCTCACGATCAAAGGTGCTGTATTTGCGCTCTCTCAGGTTCAACTGCCGGCTGAAGAAGGCAAGCGGCTGCCACGCGCCGCTCACCCACCTCTCGTAAACCGCGCCAACAGCGTAGTCCGAAGCATCTGTCGTGATGGCGATGGGCGCTCCAGACACAGGGTGTGCCAGCATCGCCGCGTCAGCCAGGGCGGCCTTCACATCCTTAAAAGCCTTGTCCCTCTCTGCAGACCAGTCCCCGGCGTGTTTGGGGGCTGTGCCCTTCAGAGCCTCATACAGGGGGCGGAGGAGATCGGCAGCCCGGAGGATGAACCGGTGGTAGAAGGACACCATGCCAATGAACTCCCGGAGGGACTGGGCCGTGTGTGGGCGTAGAAAGTCTGCGACGGCCTCCACCTTAGATGGAAGGGGGGCCGCCCCGTCCTTGGTGGCCCGGTGGCCCAGGAAGTCGATGGTGCTCAGACCAAACTGGCATTTGGCCGGGTTAACTATCAACCTGTGCAGGCTGAGCCTCTCAAAAAGGGCTCTGAGGTGGGACAAGTGCTCGGACACGGAGGCGCTAGCGACCAGGATGTCATCCAGGTACACAAAGAGGAAAAGCAGGTCCCGCAACACTGAGTCCATGATGCGTTGGAAGGACTGCGCGGCGTTCTTGAGCCCAAACGGCATGCGCAGGAACTCGAACAGTCCGAACGGAGTTGTCACAGCCGTTTTGGGGACATCAGCGGGATGGACGGGCACCTGGTGGTATCCACGGACGAGGTCCACCTTGGAAAAGATCACTTTCCCAGCCAGGTGGGTGGAGAAATCTTGGATGTGAGGGACCGGGTAGCGGTCCGGTGTTGTTGCGTCATTGAGCCGACGGTAGTCACCACATGGACGCCACCCAATGCCAGGCTTAGGCACTATGTGGAGGGGTGAAGCCCACGGGCTGCTGGAGCGACGGATGATGCCGAGGCGCTCCATGTTCTCAAACTCCGCCTTGGCGACAGAGAGCTTGGTCGGGTCGAGGCGCCGAGCTCGGGCGTACACCGGTGGGCCAGTGGTGACGATGTGGTGCTCAACCCCATGTTTGGTCATAAATGACGAGAATGTGGGCTGAGTGAGGTCAGGGAACTCAGAGAGAAGACGGAGAAACACTTCCTCGTTGGAGAGCATGCTGGACAGCCTGACGGAGCCTGTATCGCTGAGTGTACACGCGTGTGAAGCGAAGGTGATGGCGTCAATCAGGCGTCGATTCCTGACGTCCACCAGCAGCCCATGAGCACAAATGAAATCTGCACCGAGGAGGGGAAATGCCACGTTGGCGGTGACAAAATCCCAGCTGAACCGCTGTCCGTTAAAACACATGTCAATGTGCCTCGTGCCGTACATACGGATAGAGCTGCCGTTAGCAGCTTCCATGGGAGGGCCGTGAGCGCCCGACAGGGCGTCCACACTTGATGCAGGTACAACACTCCCCTGCGCCCCAGTGTCGCATAGGAAACGCCGCCCCGAGATGGAGTCTTGCAGGAAAAGTAGCCTGCTGTCCTCCACGCCGACGCCCATGGCCACTAGTGAGCGCCGGCCTTGGCGTTTCCCGACGAGCTGAAATTGCACGGGGAGTTGTACTTTTTCGCCTTGGCCCCGAACTTTGCATGGTAAAAGCACAAGCCGGGCTCCTGTCGCCGACCGGGGGTTGCCGCAGCGACCACCATTGAGTCACCAGGTGGTGGCGTGTGGGGGTGGGCAGGGGTGAGCGCGGACGCGCAGCGCTGCTGTTGGCTGGCCAGGAAGAACTTGTCAGCTTCTTCAGCTAGCTTGCGGCAATCGGTAATGCTGGTGTTAGCCAAAGCGGTCCGCACCTGAGCAGGCAGTTGTCGCAGAAACAGTTGTACAAAGAGGAAATCAGGTGTGTGCGCCGGTCCCAGCAGATTCAGCATTTTGTCCATGAGCTCGGATGGCTTGCTGTCACCCAAGCCTTGCAGAGAAAAGAGACGGTGGGACCTCTCGGCGTCGGAAAGTTCAAAAATCTTCAAGAGGTGGTCTTTGAGCCCCTTGTATTTGTCTGCCGCCGGAGGATTTGTAAGGAGAGTCACCACTCTAGTTGCAGTCAAACATCCGATCGCCGATACCACGTAGTAGTATTTAGTAGCATCATCCGTTATTTTGCGGATAGCAAACTGCGCTTCCGCCTGGGCGAACCATGTCGTTGCCGATGACTCCCAGAACTCTGGCAATTTGAGAGAAACCGCGTTGATTTCGTCAACCATGTTCGTTTGAAAGATTGTCTCTGATAACTACCAAGAGACAAACGTCGGGGTCACCAGTGTAGAGGAGCTCAAGCAGGAGTCGTGACAACTTTCTCTTTCGGCTACACAACGTGCACCAATTATTCCTTCACCATAACAAGAACAACAAAAACCGGCGCAGCGGAAGTGTATCACTGTAAACACGAACCGAGAAAACAGCAGCTGTAAATAAACGTTCCTACTAGCTCAATAAGGGGAAATATGTATCCCTATAATCACTACAAGTACATACATACTGTAATACCAGTACCAGTGTGTATCATGGTTACTGTAATACCAGTACATACATACACACACTATACCTGTCACAGCCCCTCTCCCTTGACACCTGCTCACCCCTCCTTCACCCCGGCACACCTGCTGGCCATCAAGCAATCGCCCTCACCCTTAAGCAGCCTCCACTGTGGACCAGTCTTCGCTGGAACGTTGCCATTCATGGACTTCAGCCTGCCAGTCTACCTGCCACTGAGCCAACTCCTGCTCTACCCCTGGGATCGGCCACTTCAATAAAGACCTGATTTCTTCCCTTACCTGGTTGTCCCGTCTGCTTTTGGGTTTTCCCAGATACGTGACAGTACGTTCCAGCCACTATGGACCCAGCAGACCGTTCCATCACAGACCTGGCCACGGTCTGCCAGACTGTAACCAACCAGGAATCGGTCCTCGGCCAGCACAGCCAGGTGCTACAGAGGATGGCTGACGCCCTCCGTGAGCTCAGCTCAAAGATCTCCAGAATCCAGACCCAACTTAGTGCCTCCGCTAGCCCGGGACCCGCCCCTCCAGCTCCGCCGCCCTCAGCGCCATCAACTTCGGCTAAGGAACCATGGGTTGCCCCGCCCGATAAGTATGATGGAGATTTTGGACTTTGTCGCCCTTTTCTGATGCAGTGTGAGATTGTGTTTAACCAGCAGCCCCAGTCATATTCCACGGATGGAGCCAAAGTCGCTTACATCATGGGTCTTCTCCGGGGAAGCGCTCTGGATTGTGGGAGATGCGGGACCCACTTCCTCACCCTACGCTGAGTTCACCACTGCTTTTCGCCAGGTTTTTGATCATCCCGTGCGGGGAAAGGATGCTTCAAAAAGACTGACCTCTCTCCGCTAGGGTTCCCGCAGCGTCGCTGACTACTCAGTTGAGTTCCGTACGCTATCAGCGGAGAGCGGATGGAACAACGAGTCCCTCCAGGCCGGGTTTTCCAACGGTCTAAGCGAATCCATAAAGGACGAATTGGTTTCCTACCCGGAGCCTGGAGGGTTGGAGGAATTGGTTACCCTGGCCATTCGTGTGGACACCCCTTCTCCGGGAGCGGAGGAGAGAGAGGACGCGCCGCTTTCCTGTTCACAACAACTTTCCAAGGGCCACACCTCCAAACTCTGGGGGCCGAGCTCGCTCGACTGAGGTTGACGTCCTCCGAGAAAGCCCGAGGCGTGATTCTTCCCCAGCTTCGGAGCCGATGCAACTCGGCCGCATCCTCGTGAGCCCAACTGTCTGCCCTCTGTCTCCTCGTCCACGTACCCAGTTGCAAGCTACCATCAGTTTTAAAGGTCAGTCCACTAAACTTTTGGCTTTAATTGACTCTGGAGCTGATGAAAGCTTTTTGGATGCAAGTGTTGTGAAGCAGTTAGGTCTTGCCGCTGTGAGTCTGGACCAGCCTCTTGAAGCTAATGCCCTGGATGGACGTCTCCTGGCCCGGATAACCTCTAAGACCGAGCCTGTGCGCCTCCTCTTGTCGGGAAACCATCAAGAGGAGTTAAGTTTTTTGTTATCTATTCTCCATTTGTTCCCATTATACTTGGTCATCCCTGGCTGGTTAAGCATAGTCCCCATATTGATTGGTCATCGGCCAGAATTTCAAGTTTGAGTCCCGTCTGTCATGCCATGCCTCCAGTCTGCTCTGCCTCAGTCTGTCCCCTGTCAGGTGTCAAGCCCTGAGACCTCTGACCTGTCACTGGTGCCTCCAGAGTACCATGACCTCCAAGCCGTGTTCAACAAACAGCAAACTCTCTCCCTGCCTCCTCATTGCCCCTGTGATTGCGCTATTGACCTACTGCCGGGTGCTCCCCTCCCCAGCAGCCGTCTATATAGCCTCTCCAAGCCTGAGCAGGAGTCCATGGAGAGGTACATCAAGGACTCCTTGGCTGCTGGTCTTATTCGCCCTTCATTGTCACCCCTTGGTGCGGGGTTCTTTTTTGTGGCCAAGAAGGACAAGACCCTCCGGCCGTGTATTGACTATAGAGGCCTCAATAACATCACGGTCAAGAATAAGTATCCTCTGCCCCTCATGACTTCTGCTTTTGATTCTCTCCAGGGAGCCACAGTGTTCACTAAACTAGACCTCCGCAATGCTTACCACCTGGTCCGGGTTCGAGACGGAGATGAATGGAAAACTGCCTTCAACACCCCCCTGGGGCATTTTGAATATCTGGTGATGCCGTTTGGTCTCACTAATGCCCCAGCTGTCTTCCAGAGTCTGGTCAATGACATCCTACGTGACATGTTGGATCGTTTCGTTTTTGTTTACCTGGATGATATCCTGATTTTTTCCAGAGACCTGTCAGAGCATGTCATGCACGTCCGCCAAGTCCTTCAACGACTTCTGGAGAACCGCCTTTTCGTAAAAGCAGAGAAGTGCGAATTTCATGCTCCTTCAGTCACCTTCCTGGGCTACATCGTGGCTGTGGGCAGGTGAGAATGGACCCTGCCAAGGTCAGAGCGGTTCTTGAGTGGCCAAGCCCGACCAGCCGTAAGCAGCTTCAGAGGTTCCTCGGTTTTGCCAAGTTCTACAGATGGTTCATCCGCAATTACAGCCGTGTTGCGGCCCCACTAACTGCTCTTACCTCCACCTCCAGACAGTTCCTGTGGACCCCTGTAGCAGAGGCAGCTTACCAAGCCCTCCAGCACCGCTTCACCACAGCTCCTATCCTCATACAGCCAGACCCAACCAAGCAGTTCGTTGTGGAAGTGGACGCCTCTGAGATTGGGGTGGGGGCAGTCTTTTCTCAGCGATCCAGTGAGGATGACAAGACACACCACTGTGCCTTCCTGTCTCATCGTCTCTCCTCAGCTGAAAGGAACTACGACGTGGGGAATCGTGAGCTCCTGGCAGTTAAATTGGCACTGGAGGAATGGAGACATTTTCTGGAGGGGTCTGAGCTTCCTTTTATAGTGTGGACTGACCATAAGAACCTGGAATACATCCAGTCAGCAAAGCGACTCAACCTGCGCCAAGCCAGGTGGGCGCTCGTGTGCATGGGAAGGAGTCTGAGCCCAAGCTCCAACCTGACACCATCGTTCCCTCTACCTGTGTGGTTGCGGCTGCGGCTGTCACCTGGAACATTGAAAGGGAGGTCATGGCAGCACAACAGACTCAGCCCGACCCAGGTAACGGTCCCCCCGGGCGCTTGTTTGTTCCAGATGCTGTTAAATCTAGTGTGTTGCAGTGGGCTCACTCTTCCAAACTTACCTGCCATCCTGGAGTAACCCGTACCCTAGCCGTCCTCCGTAGGTGGTTTTGGTGGCCTTCCATGACGGAGGATACTGGGTCTTTTGTTTCTGCCTGGCCTGTTTGGGCCCAGAATAAGCCCTCCACTCGGGCCAGTGCCGGTCTGCTGCTCCCCCTGCCTGTTCCACACTGTCCCTGGTCGCATCTGTCCTTGGATTTCGTCTCTGGTCTGCCCGCCTCCGACGGTAACACCGTTGTACTGACTGTTGTTGATCGCTTCAGTAAATTTGTTCATTTTTTGCCCTTGTCTAAACTGCCTTTGGCCCGAGAGACTGCAGATCTGCTTGTCAGGGAGGTTTTCCGGATCCACGGTATTCCCCGTGATATAGTGTCTGACTGTGGTCCCCAGTTCACTTCTGCTGTCTGGAAGGCTTTCTGCTCTGCCATCGGTGCCACCGTCAGCCTGTCATCGGGGTTCCATCCTCAGACCAACGGCCAGGCCGAGAGGGCCAACCAGGTATTGGAGACTGTTCTCCGCTGTCTGGTATCTGCCAACCCATCCTCTTGGTCCTCACAACTTCCCTGGGTAGAATATGCCCATAACACCCTGCCATCGTCTGCTACTGGGTTGTCCCATTTTTGAATGCCTTTACGGCTATCAGCCTCCCCTTTTTCCTTCTCAGGGGGTAGACATTCCGGTTCCGTCTGTCCAGGCCCATGTCCGTTGGCCTCCGGCCGTTACCAGCGCTTGGCGAATCGTCATCGCACCCCTGTGATGTTCTGACTACTCCCCCGGTGACCAGGTATGGCTCTCTACCAAGGACCTACCCTTGAAATCGGACGCTAAAAAACTGTCCCCCATGTATATTGGTCCCTTTTCCATTGTCAAAGTCATTAACCCCTCTGTGGTCCGTCTGAAGCTGCCCCGCACTCTTCGGGTTCATCCTTCCTTCCATGTGTCCTGCCTCAAACCTGTCTCTACCAGCCCTCTAGTTCCTCCGGCCCCCCCGCCCCCACCTCATCGTATGATCAACGATCATCCTGCTTACACTGTTCGTCCTCTCCTGGACTCTCGTCCCCGCGGTCGCGGCCTGCAGTATCTCGTTGACTGAGAGGGATATGGCCTGGAGGAAAGGTGTTGGGTCCCTCGTCGACTTGTCCTGGATGCGAACCTCGTCCGGGACTTCCACAGGATGCACCCTGACGGGCCTGATGGGTCTTCGGGGGCGCCCCTCGGAGGGGGGGTACTGTCACAGCCCCTCTCCCTTGACACCTGCTCACCCCTCCTTCACCCCGGCACACCTGTTGGCCATCAAGCAATCGCCCTCATCCTTAAGAAGCCTCCACTGTGGACCAGTCTTCGCTGGAACGTTGCCATTCATGGACTTCAGCCTGCCAGTCTACCTGCCACTGAGCCAACTCCTGCTCTACCCCTGGGATCGGCCACTTCAATAAAGACTTGATTTCTTCCCTTACCTGGTTGCCCCATCTGCTTTTGGGTTTTTCCAGATACGTGACAATACCAGTACTAGTGTGTATCATAGTTACTGTAATACCAGTACATACATACTGTAATACCAGCACCAGTGTGTATCATGGTTACCGTAATACCAGTACATACATATTGTAATACCAGTACTAGTGTGTATCATGGTTACCGTAATACCAGTAAATACATACTGTAATACCAGTACCAGTGTGTATCATGGTTACCGTAATACCAGTAAATACATACACACACTAATACAAGTACCAGTGTGTATTATGTTACTGTAATACCAGTACATACATACAGTAATACCAGTACCAGTGTATATCATGGTTACTGTAAAACCAGTACATAAATACTGTAATACCAGTACATATTTACATGCTGTAATAATAATACATGCATACTTAATACCAGTACCAGTGTGTATTATGGTTACTGCAATACCAGTACATACATAGTACGTACTGTAATGCCAGTACATACATACTGTAATACCAGTACCAGTGTGTATCATGGTTACTGCAATACCAGTACATACATACTGTAATACTAGTACATACATACATACGTACTGTAATATCAGTACATACATGCTTAATACCAGTACCAGTGTGTATCATGGTTACTGTAGTAGTAGGAAACGTTTGTGTATCCCATAATGCAACAGTCTTGGAGACAGGTTCTGAAGGCCCAGCTCTTTATTAGACCCGGACGAAACACATTTGAAACCTCATGAAGTGAAGAAACCAGTTGACTGGTTCAGGAGGACTGGTTCGGTTCAGGAGGACTGGTTCAGGAGGACTGGTTCAGGTCTGCTCTTCTGTTATGTCTGCTCTCACGAGAGCGGCTCGTTTTAACAGTCTAATTAAACCTCAGACCAATACTGGATTTCATGTCAGCATGTTGCCAAGATACCTTCACCACGCTGCTTTCAATGAAAACATCACAGCTGTGTCACATAAAAGTCGGCTGGATGTTCCCCTGCTGTTCTACCTTGATGGATGATGGATGATGTTCTACCCTGATGGATGATGGATGATGTTCTTCCCTGATGGATGATGTTCTACCCTGATGGATGATGGATGATGTTCTGCCCTGATGGATGATGTTCTACCCTGATGGATGATGGATGATGGATGATGTTCTGCCCTGATGGATGATGGATGATGTTCTACCCTGACGGATGATGGTGATGTTCTGCCCTGATGGATGATGTTCTACCCTGATGGTTGATGTTCTCCGCTGATGGATGATGGATGATGTTCTCCCCTGATTGATGATGTTCTACCCTGACGGATGATGGATGATGTTCTGCCCTGATGGATGATGGTGATGTTCTCCCCTGATGGATGATGTTCTACCCTGATGGATGATGGATGATGTACTGCCCTGATGGATGATGTTGTGCCCTGATGGATGATGGATGATGTTCTACCCTGATAGATGATGTTCTGCCCTGATGGATGATGGTGATGTTCTACCCTGATGGATGATGTTCTACCCTGATGGTTGATGTTCTGCCCTGATGGATGATGTTCTACCCTGATGGATGATATTCTGCCCTGATGGATGATGGATGATGATCTGCCCTGATGGATGATGGTGATGTTCTGCCCTGATGGATGATGTTCTACCCTGATGGTTGATGTTCTCCCCTGATGGATGATGTTTTACCCTGATGGATGATGGATGATGTACTGCCCTGATGGATGATGTTGTGCCCTGATGGATGATGGATGATGTTCTACTCTGATAGATGATGTTCTGCCTTGATGGATGATGGTGATGTTCTGCCCTGATGGATGATGTTCTACCCTGATGGATGATGTTCTGCCCTGATGGATGATGTTCTACCCTGATGGTTGATGTTCTACCCTGATGGATGATGTTGTACCCTGATGGATGATGGATGATGTTCTGCCCTGATGGATGATGTTGTGCCCTGATGGATGATGTTCTACCCTGATGGATGATGTTCTGCCCTGATGGATGATGGATGATGTTCTTCCCTGATGGATGATGGATGATGTTCTACCCTGATGGATGATGGATGATGTTCTGCCCTGATGGATGATGTTGTGCCCTGATGGATGATTGATGATGTTCTGCCCTGATGGATGATGGATGATGTTCTACCCTGATGGATGATGGATGATGTTGTGCCCTGATGGATGATGTTCTACCCTGATGGATGATGTTCTGCCCTGATGGATGATGGATGATGTTCTGCCCTGATGGATGATGGATGATGGATGATGTTCTACCCTGATGGATGATGGATGATGTTCTGCCCTGATGGATGATGGGCAGAAGTGTGGTGGGCAAAATGAATGAATGAACCATGTTTGAACAAATAATTTTCAAATTCAATACTTATCATGTCTCAAAATACTTGATGTAGTGACTGCAGTCTTGCAGGGTCCAGTGATACCATGGCTGAACCTGCAGAAGATACAGCAAACATCTGGCCCTCTGGCTGGAGTTCAGGAAATACTACATTTTGGGGAAACGATGAACGTACCAGTGCCTTCATGTGTCAGACTTCTCGCTGTCAAGTTCACAGAAACCAAATAACTTAGTCTGCAAAACACACTTTAATTTGTCCCGTTTCAGACTGACAATATTTATTCAACAAAAACACACGAATAAATACAGGCAGCACGGTGGCCCAGTGGTTAGCACTGTTCCTTACAGCAAGAAGGTCCTGGGTTCAAACCCCAGGCCATCCCAGGTCCTTTCTGTGTGGAGTTTGCATGTTCTCCCCGTGACTGTGTGGGTTTCCTCCCACCATCAAAAAGATATGCATGTTAGGGTTACTACTCCTGCCTGTGCCCCTGAGCAAGGCAAGGGAAAGACGAACTGGAGTTGGTTCCTGGGTGCTGCAGCTGCACCCTGCTCCTATACAACAGGACGAGTTAAATATGGCGGATGAAATTCATTGTAACCTACAATGACAAAGTAAAGAGGCTTTCTATATAAATACATAGTGATCCAGCCCGTGAACCCTCTCCCGGACTGCAACATGCTGCATGAGTCAGACAGCTTGGCGACTCATACTGGATATACTGGCATCTACACACTTAGCTTGTAATTAGCTTGATTTACACGCTCACCTAGAATACTCAAAGTGCCCAGCAGAGCACTGAGGACTTCAAGCTAAACTGAATCCCATGGGCAGGGATTGAAAAACAATTACCAATGGAAAAACGCCTAAACTGCCAGGTCTTGTTGTCGATCTATGACCTCTGACCTCCTCCACTCACCCAGTTTGGTGATGTAACTAGTGCAGCCCAGAGGGACATGAGGGTTTGAGGGTCCCGGGTTGTAAAGAGACCAATGGGACGCTCAGGACAACAAGATGGGATGTTGTTGAGATGCTGACACTTGAGCTTTACACTTTCTCACCCTCTGTTGTTCCATGAATGAAGAGAAGAGTCAGCTGTCCCTTCAGTAACACACATTACTACTATTAAGGAAGCGATGTCTCATTTCATCTCATCATCGGCCGCTTCTCCGGGGTCGGGTCGCGGTGGCAGCAAGCTAAGTAGGGCACTGCAGACGTCCCTCTCCCCAGCAACGCCCTCCAGTTCCTCCTGGGTGATCCCAAGGCGTTCCCAGGCCAGATTGGACAAGTAGTCCCTCCAGCGAGTTCTGGGTCTACCCCGGGGTCTCCTCCCAGTTGGACGTGCCCGGAAAACCTCCAAAGGAAGGCGCCCAGGAGGCATCCTGATCAGATACCCAAACCATCTCAACACAGCAGCGGCTCTACTCCGAGCTCCCTCCGGATGTCTGAACTCCTCACCCTGTCTCCAAGGCTGAGCCCAGACACCCTACGGAGGAGGTGGTGATTAAGGAAGTGATGTCATATGTACGGCGATTCATTACATCACAGCAACAGTAAAGCAGTTAAGCTGGTGTACCTCATTAACGTGATGAGAGAGAGAGATTAGGAAGCAAAAGCAGCACAACTTGAACTGCAAGGACACAGGAATAGGACTGCTGGTAAAAATGAGTGCAAAAAGCATTTTATTCACATCTGAGAATCTTTTTCTCCCTAGTGCCAAGTTTTCCATGTCCATCCTGCAGCTGGCTCGTCACACTCACATGGCTCTGTGCACCGCCCAGGCCTCCTTATAATGTCCTTACAATGCACCGGCTCGCTACAGAACTACTACTACTACTACTACTACTACTACTACTACTAATGTCTGGAAATAGTCATTACTGTGCAAATTACAGCATCTGTTCTGAAAAACAACCAAGTTTCACTGGGGTTAAGTTTCTTCAGAGACAACTGTCATTATTTTGTCTTGGAACAGGTCATTACTTATTCACTCACTTAAAAACACAAAAAACCCCAATAATTTTGGTAATGAACTGAAACTTAACTGAAAGGAAGATAAAGTTAAAACGTTTGTCAGTTTGCTGTTTATATGCAAGTGTGCAAATCTGCCGCATGCAACAAGGTTTTAAAATGGGAAGGTTACTGTATTTTAACCTTTAAGCATTATTCCAGTGACCCCTTTCTTCAGAGTGGGGACCTGTGGTGCCTGCAGAACATCTAGAACAGGGGGGCCAAACAGAGGTCAGTAATATTTGGATGGTGTCACTCAAATTGTTCTTGGTTTTTGGAATATGTTCTTTACGACACAACTCATCTTATACAGTTGTGCGATCAAGAGGAGGAGACATAACATGGCAGATGGAAACGTCTAACGTTTCCTTTATGAGAGGGTGTGCGTTGCCTGTGGAAATAAAAGTGGGAACATACTTATAAAAACACTTTATTCATAAAAAGACAAAGCGTTGCCAAATTAGATACACAAGCAGGTTTATCAAACGAGAGTGATAATCCCCTGCAGATTACTGGGTCACCTCTTTCATTTTGTAAAGAGAGTCCGTGGCTGGCTGGAGATGGACTTGATGCAGAAGATGATGCTGAGATGCTGGGGATGAGCTCGGCTGCAGTGCTGGACGCGTCGTCTCTACAGAACATGGATGCTCAGCAGAGCTCTGACACGCGCACCTCCCAGTCACCAGCTCCTCGCCTTCTTCAGCCCTCCTCCTCCTCAGACCCGGACTCTGTTCGAAGGGGAAACATAAAGCAAATGAGTTTACTTTGCCATCTGCTGGTCAACAGTAGAACTACAATGCATTTATAAACACGTGTCCAAAGCGGCACCGGGAAACTTTTTAACATATCATTAAATTAATGTTGGTGGAACAGTGTGACGGTGATGGCAGAATGACACGTCCGTCCTTCAGATTAGCTCCTTAAAGCCTGGATTTTGCGCTACATTTTGTCTGCCACTGAGCGTGAAACCTCCCTGGAAATGGGTCACTCTCAATCACGTGACTTCTTCATTGCCCGCGACCAGCTCCGCCATGTTGGAGGACAGCGAGGCCTCAGCAGCTACTGTCCACCCTGCAGTTCTCATGTCGGGCTGTGTTCACAAGAGCCACATTTTAAGTGACAATCGGACAAACGTACGGAAATGAAACGTCGCAGGTGTGATCCACTCTTGGAAAAACAGTTTGCAAAATAACTTTTACAAAGTTCTGGCCTAACGGCACAAAGGATCAGACTGGAAGCAGGGAAGCAGCGCAGGAACTAACCACAGCAAGATGTGAACCACGAGGGCTGTTGTGTAATGGCGCACACCTGGAAACACGTTGTGTCACTCGGACTGCTTTTTTATTCAATTATACAATATGCAGTTATTGCATGAACAGCAGGATATATAGGACAAAGCATACACACAAAGGGAAAGAAAAAGAAAAAAGAAGAAATATACAATGGCTCGGGTCTCATCTCAACAGTTATGGAGGCAAAAATACATTTTCATAAATTGTGTAGGTCTTGATGGCTTTACAATGTTTACTGAATTTAATTGTTTCTATATATTGAAGGCATGTGGCTCTGAAAACAATAAAGTTAGGTTTTTGGGCTAAAAATTTGCTGGTGTGACTATGGTGTCTGCAAAGGAGAAGAATCAGGTTTATCATGAATAGATGATTGGTATCCTTAACATCATTCTTAGTTACTCCAAACAGAACATGCTCTTTCTTAATATCAATGGTAGTAATTTCCCCGAGTACCCAAGTGTTTACATCAGTCCAGAAAATATTGCTAGAAGTGCGTTCCCAAAAAAGATGAATTAAAGATTCTTCAACATGACTACAAAAACTGCAGCTTGGATCAATGTCAGTCTCATACCTGGAAAAGTACATTTTAACAGGGTAACAACGGTGTTTACAACACGTGCAGCGTGGCAGTGACGCCAGCGCGGTGTCCTGTGGTTTTTTGTTAGCTTCGCTAGTTTGTCCACAACAGGACAAGTGATTAAGTGATTGTTCGGTATTGCGTAATTGGTTGATCGCGATAATCGCAGTTTGTTAATAAGCACACACAAAACATGTGGGGGTGACAAATTAATAACGCTTTAATCAGAGAGGACACCAGAATGCCTTTAGCCTCTAGAGGTCGGGTAGCACAGGCGTTAAAGTCACCACGATACTGGTATAATATTATGCAGCAACAGCTCCTGAAAGGGAGCGGCGATAACCACTCCCTGTTAATAAGGACACACACACAACGTGTGGAAACGTGTATTCAATCGCACAAAAACACACGCGGTTTGCGTCCGAGGTGGTCCAAGATCTCAAATCCTCCATTCATTTTAATAGCGAGTAGGCTCGTGGGCGTGCCTCGCGCGAGCATGGACGCCTGGCCAATCCTAGCGCGAGCATGGACGCCTGGCCAATCCTAGCGCTTGAATGCTACACGCGGCGTGTCTTGCCCAGAAACGTAGTGGGTTTCATAATAACGCGAGAATAACCCATACAAGGATTACGTTACAACACACACACACACACACACACACACACACACACACACACACACACACACACACACACACACACACACACACACACACACAATCAAGGCGATCCTCGTTTACAGCGACACGTGTGCCGGCGGCAAGTAACAGACATGGCTGAGTTTAAAGACGGAATTGTTTGCCGCGGGAACGGAGAGACGGACGCGGTCACTGCTGCGGGTCCGACAGACGACGTCGCCCTCGTAAAGACGACCTCACATGAAGGAAACGACAAAGCAGTCGCCGATGAGATGGTTGGCAAACGGGAGCCAGAACAAGGCGACCTCTGGAAGAAAGAAGATGGCGGGAACGATAGCAAAGAGGCAAACAAGTCTAAGGCTCTGTCGGGGTGGAAGGTGGGAGCCCACGGTGACGCAGCGAGGTCAGAGGTTGGCCGGGAGCATCCTGGGATAGTGGAGTGGATGGGGGCCCAGCGGTGCCGTGTTAGATTCGGTGGTTATGAGGAAGAGATGGACCCGACTGCTCTGATGATGCCACAGGCTGTAGAAGAAGCACAGGCAGACAAACGGGTGTGGCAAGTGGGCTCCCGCTGTTGTGCATCCTACTCTGAAGATGGGTTGTACTACCCTGCTGTGGTGGTGTGGATGAAGGGGGACCGCTGCAGGGTGCAGTTTGAAGGCTACGGCAACGAGGAGGAACATAACCTCAGTGACCTACTGTCCCTGGATGAGCTCAAAGGACCACCTTCATCAGCTGGCGACAGATCCTTTGCAGACAGGAAGTCTGACTGGAAGAATAGCGATGAAAGCTTTGGAGGGAGGATAGGAGCCCGCCAAGACATGCTGTCAGCTGACCACCCTGACTCAACCCTGGTACAAGAAAAGACCAGGAGAGGAACCCTCCAGAGGGACTCTGCAGAGATACCCGTCAGATGCCCCAGTATCCCTTTGTCCCTCTTCCCACCAGTACCACCTCTTCCAACCAGAAGCCCCACAGATGGTATGCCCTTCATCCCTCCTGTCTCGACGTTCTCTGCCGGAGGTGACAGGGAGCCGGAGCCTGGCAGCGACCCGGGTGCTGACATGTCCATACTGTCCAGCATACTGCTGTCCTTGTACATGTGTGGATACCGTACCGGCAGTGACATGGCCCAGCAACGGTCCAACCGGAGCACCAGACGTTCTCCGAGCCCCACTGCCAAAGTCAGACGTGAGTACTGAGATGAGAAGAAGCTGGGGATGTCCCACCAAGCTCGCCCAGCTTGTTGTAGCTCTTATCCTTTGGCCCGCATTTTCCCTCACTAGCAAAGAGGCCGTGTGAAGTTTAATACAAGGCCCGACTCGAGCTGTTTACAATTCTTATTTTGCATATTCTGGGTTGAGTCCTGCAAGGGCCTGGTTGGTGTGCTGCTTGTGTTGGGCCTCTTTTTGAGAGCTGTGTTCCGTCGTGTAACATTTCATCTGGTTCTTGCACGTGCTCCGTGTTACATGGACACTTATGATTTACATTATCTTTGCTACTAAGCAGTTTGAAGGCTTCTTTCCCATGTTTGGTTGTCGGACTCATAATTCTCTGATTCCCGTTGGATGGTGTAACTGTTGGCTTGTGGCTCCTCAACAAGACAGCCCGAGCTCCTCTCCTCTCCTTGTGTCCTGCTTTTAGTTTTTGGAGCATTTCAGTTTTCTTTTGAAGTGAGAATGAGCTAGACGGAAAGTGGGAAGAGTGATGAAAATCACAGGTAGTAATTGTGTTGTTTTCATGTTCATCAGATTATTTGGGGGGGGGGAGTTATTGTGTATGAAAAATATACTGTTCATATAAAATCTGTTTTGTAAAAAAAGTGTGAACTCCTCTTCTTCTGTTGAGCTACGGGCTTGTACACAAATACTACATGATGTGTCCTACTGCTATGCAATAACAAAGCCCCACCTTGTCTCGTTGTGACAGTTACGTAATGGACGTCACCGAAATGCCAACACATAGCTGGTGCTGCTCCGCCATAATGACACGTGATTATCAAAGTGCTTGCCTTCTTCAGCATTCTGTAGCCACTCCACGAATTTCTTCATCTGCTCCAAGAAGACACTCTTCCCTTTGGCTGCATGGGCATCTTTATACCACCTCAGTATGGCCTCTTCACTGAGGACATCAGCTGCTCAGAGAGGAACGAGACACACAGGAGTTGTTATTACCATGTTATTAACACATAATGACCGTACCAGTTCTCATCACCATGAACATCACGTCTTCGTTGCTGTGACGACAGATGTAAAAAAACATTTTGATGATTGCAAACGTTAATATGGATGCACCGGTGCACCAAGTACCATATGCTGCAGGTAAGTTCTGCAGCAGCGCAGAACACGGATGGGCAGCATGATCCAGAAGGGGCCGGTGAGGGTGCAGGTCTTTGTTCCAACCAAGCACTTACACACCCGAGTCTATTAGTCAACCAGTAGTGTTTGCTAAGGACGTTGATTTGTAGACTCAGGTGTGTAACTGCTTGTTTGGAACAAAGACCTGCGACCTCACCGGCCCTTTCTGGATCATGCTGCCCATCCCTGCTGTGGAGGAGTTGTGTGTTAATAGTTGACTGCACAGGATGTGAGTGCTTGACTTGCAGACCTTTGTAGAAGAGCACCACAATCTTGGAGAAAGACTTCATGAAGTGGATGTTGTCGTAACAGTACTCCTGGATCTTGAGCAGCAGCACCAGTTCTGACTGACCTTGTGTGCTGAATACAGCCAACAGCGGGGCATAGTGCTGAGGACGGACACACACACACACACACACACACACACACACACACACACACACACACACACACACACACACAAAATTTGACCTTCTCTTAGGATAAGTCCGCTTCCTCAGTCATCAGAATCAGAATCAGAACCATGTTTATTGGCTATGTAGGTTTTCCACTACGTGGAATGTGACTCTGGTTTCATGTCTCTCTCAGTGTACTGAACATAGAATAACAACACTACTACACAACTCTCTCAGTGTACTGAACATAGAATAACAACACTACTACACAACTCTCTCAGTGTACTGAACATAGAATAACAACACTACTACACAACTCTCTCAGTGTACTGAACATAGAATAACAACACTACAACACAACTCTCTCAGTGTACTGAACATAGAATAACAACACTACAACACAACTCTCTCAGTGTACTGAACACAGAATAACAACACTACAACACAACTCTCTCAGTGTACTGAACATAGAATAACAACACTACTACACAACTCTCTCAGTGTACTGAACATAGAATAACAACACTACAACACAACTCTCTCAGTGTACTGAACATAGAATAACAACACTACAACACAACTCTCTCAGTGTACTGAACACAGAATAACAACACTACAACACAACTCTCTCAGTGTACTGAACATAGAATAACAACACTACTACACAACTCTCTCAGTGTACTGAAC
The DNA here is from genome assembly GCF_029633865.1 of Lampris incognitus. Lineage (NCBI taxonomy): Eukaryota > Metazoa > Chordata > Actinopteri > Lampriformes > Lampridae > Lampris > Lampris incognitus. The sequence continues at coordinate 5,667,262 of NC_079228.1, forward strand.
ATAGAATAACAACACTACAACACAACTCTCTCAGTGTACTGAACATAGAATAACAACACTACAACACAACTCTCTCAGTGTACTGAACATAGAATAACAACACTACAACACAACTCTCTTAGTGTACTGAACATAGAATAACAACACTACAGCACAACTCTCAGTGTACTGCACATAGAATAACAACACTACAACACAACTCTCTCAGTGTACTGAACACAGAATAACAACACTACAACACAACTCTCAGTGTACTGAACATAGAATAACAACACTACAACACAACTCTCTCAGTGTACTGAACACAGAATAACAACACTACTACACAACTCTCTCAGTGTACTGAACACAGAATAACAACACTACAACACAACTCTCTCAGTGTACTGCACATAGAATAACAACACTACTACACAACTCTCTCAGTGTACTGAACATAGAATAACAACACTACAATACAACTCTCTCAGTGTACTGAACACAGAATAACAACACTACAACACAACTCTCTCAGTGTACTGAACATAGAATAACAACACTACAACACAACTCTCTCAGTGTACTGAACATAGAATAACAACACTACTACACAACTCTCTCAGTGTACTGAACACAGAATAACAACACTACAACACAACTCTCTCAGTGTACTGAACACAGAATAACAACACTACAACACAACTCTCTCTGTACTGAACACAGAATAGCAACACTTCTACACAACTCTCTCAGTGTACTGAACATAGAATAACAACACTACAACACAACTCTCTCAGTGTACTGCACATAGAATAACAACACTACTACACAACTCTCTCAGTGTACTGAACATAGAATAACAACACTACAATACAACTCTCTCATTGTACTGAACACAGAATAACAACACTACAACACAACTCTCTCTGTACTGAACACAGAATAGCAACACTTCTACACAACTCTCTCAGTGTACTGAACATAGAATAACAACACTACAACACAACTCTCTCAGTGTACTGAACATAGAATAACAACACTACAACACAACTCTCTCAGTGTACTGAACATAGAATAACAACACTACAACACAACTCTCTCAGTGTACTGAACATAGAATAACAACACTACAACACAAGTATCTCAGTGTACTGAACACAGAATAACAACACTACAACACAACTCTCTCAGTGTACTGAACATAGAATAACAACACTACAACACAACTCTCTCAGTGTACTGCACATAGAATAACAACACTACTACACAACTCTCTCAGTGTACTGAACATAGAATAACAACACTACAATACAACTCTCTCATTGTACTGAACACAGAATAACAACACTACAACACAACTCTCTCTGTACTGAACACAGAATAGCAACACTTCTACACAACTCTCTCAGTGTACTGAACATAGAATAACAACACTACAACACAACTCTCTCAGTGTACTGAACATAGAATAACAACACTACAACACAACTCTCTCAGTGTACTGAACATAGAATAACAACACTACAACACAACTCTCTCAGTGTACTGAACATAGAATAACAACACTACAACACAAGTATCTCAGTGTACTGAACACAGAATAACAACACTACAACACAACTCTCTCAGTGTACTGAACATAGAATAACAACACTACAACACAACTCTCTCAGTGTACTGAACATAGAATAACAACACTACAACACAACTCTCTCAGTGTACTGAACACAGAATAACAACACTACTACACAACTCTCTCAGTGTACTGAACATAGAATAACAACACTACAACACAACTCTCTCAGTGTACTGAACATAGAATAACAACACTACAACACAACAAGCTTGACATATACACACAAGAACTGACTTATACAGAGAATATATAAGAGATGCTGAGATACATGTACATGTGCCAGCTTACCGACATACATGCCTGAGGTACATGTACATGACAGAGTGTACCAGTATATGTACAATGTACAGTACAGTATATACAACATGTACAGTCCAGTATATACTACACATGGAGTACAGTATATACAACACATACAGTATATACAACACGTACAGTACAGTATATACAACACGTACAGTACAGTATATACAACATATACAGTGTAGTATATACTACATGTACAGTACAGTATATAGAACATGTACAGTCCAGTATATACTACACATACAGTACAGTATATACAACATGTACAGTACAGTATATACAACATATACAGTATAGTATATACTACATGTACAGTACAGTATATAGAACATGTACAGTCCAGTATATACTACACGTACAGTACAGTATAGACAACATGTACAGTATATACTACATATACAGTATAGTATAAACTACATGTACAGTACAGTATATAGAACATATACAGTACAGTATATACAACATATACAGTATAGTATATACTACATGTACAGTATATACTACACGTACGGTACAGTATATACTACATGTACAGTACAGTATATACAACATGTACAGTATATACTACACGTACAATACAGTATATACAACATGTACAGTACAGTATATACTACACGTACAGTACAGTATATACAACATGTACAGTACAGTATACACAACATGTACAGTCCAGTATATACTACATGTACAGTATATGCTACATGTACAGTGCAGTATATACAACATATACAGTACAGTATATACAACATGTACAGTCCAGTATATACTACATGTACAGTACAGTATATACAACATGTACAGTCCAGTATATACAACATGTACAGTCCAGTATATACTACATGTACAGTACAGTATATACAACATGTACAGTCCAGTATATACAACATGTACAGTCCAGTATATACTACACGTACAGTCCAGTATATACTACACATACAGTACAGTATATACAACATGTACAGTACAGTATATACTACATGTACAGTACAGTATATACAACATGTACAGTCCAGTATATACTACACGTACAGTACAGTATATACAACATGTACAGTACAGTATACACAACATGTACAGTCCAGTATATACAACATGTACAGTCCAGTATATACTACACATACAGTACAGTATATACAACATGTACAGTACAGTATATACTACATGTACAGTACAGTATATACAACATGTTTAGTCCAGTATATACTACACGTACAGTACAGTATATACAACATGTACAGTACAGTATACACAACATGTACAGTCCAGTATATAGTACATGTACAGTATATACTACATGTACAGTATATGGTACATGGTTGGATGTATTGACAGTGTGAAGTGTTCATTTGAATGACGGCCCGCAGAAAGAAACTGGTTTTATATCTGGTTGTTTTGGGGTACAGTGCTCTGTAGCGCCTACCAGAGGGGAGGAGTCGGAACAGGTTGTGACCAGGGTGTGATGGGTCTGCACTGATCTTGCCTGCCTGTTTCCTGACTCTGGAGGTGTGTAAGTCCTGAATGGAGGTCCAAAGGAGTTGGATGAAGTGTAAGTGGACTTGGTATATATCCGTGAAGCCGCCTCTCCTCTACGGAGGACAGGTTGGCACCAGGGACCTTCTCTGCAGGTGGCTGTGTATGGTGGCTGCAGAGGGTGAGGGGTGGGAAAGTTTGCTTTTCAAACCTGCAGTAAAACCCATTTAGGGCCTCAGCCAGCTGCTGGTTCCCAGCAGTGTGTGTGTGTTGGGGGGGGGGGGAGATCTGCTGTAGTTGACCATGTCGTGCAAACCTCTCCAAACCGATGCCGGGTCCTTTCCTACTTTTCAGAGTAGCACCGTTTTGCCACTCCGGTGTCTTTCGTGAGTGTATTTCTGGCTTGTTTGTGCTGTGTCCTATCTCCTGTTCAGCCTTAAGAGTGCTGCACAAAGCAGCACAACACACAAGCCCTCACTTCCAACATGCACACTCGTGTTTCTGCGAGCTACCGTGACGTAGCTTCATACCTTGAGGTGTTTGAGCGCCTGCTCTGTGACCAACTCCTCTTTCTTGTTCCACTCGACGGCGTTCATCAGGCAGGTCCACAGCAAGGTTATCACAGTCTGCTCCTGCAGCTCGTTTCTCTTCATCTCCTCCTTCACATATACTACCATCTAAAACACACACACACACACACACACACACACACACAAGCTTTATAAAGACCATCGGGTAGTCTGTCCCCTGTGAGAAAACACCTTGGTGTGTCTTGATGCTGCTCAATAATCCAGGTAAGAAAACCACAGGGAGGTGAATCAGTTCATCTGGACCCCATGTTTACTGACAGAACCATTACATCATCATCTATAAGAGACCTCCTCACTCACCTGACTGCAGGTACCCCCACCCTTATACACAACACAGTGACTGCAGGTACCCCCACCCTTATACACAATACAGTGACTGCAGGTACCCCCACCCTTATACACAACACAGTGACTGCAGGTGTAGACTGTGGAGTCCTGGCCTGTAGATGGTGTAGACTGTGGAGTCCTGGTCTGTAGATGGTGTAGACTGTGGAGTCCTGGTCTGTAGATGGTGTAGACTGAGGAGTCCTGGCCTGTAGATGGTGTAGACTGTGGAGTCCTGGTCTGACGTGTTAGCTCTTCTGTGTTGTGTCATCCTCTTCACCAGCATTTGTTTAGTTTCCCCAATGTACAAAATCCATCAATCAATCAGATTTCATTTGAAATAAAATCAGTCAGATTTTATTTCACTTTTTATACAAGTCACGACAATCCTCCTGGCCCTTAACAGCTACACTATATTGTTCTGTTTGTGCCGGGGGACCCGGTCCTGCGGGTGGAGCAGCTTCTGACACAGCATGTTTTGGGGTTTGAAAGCAACTGAGATGTGGTGTTTGGAAAATACGCGTCTCAACTGTTCTGAAACTCCCACCACATGCGGGATCACCACTGGTTTACACTTAGACAGCTGGTGTCCTTCTCCTCTCTCTGATCGGCTGGTGGTCTGTCTGGGGTCTTCCTGGCTTTGACCAACGCCCAGTTGGGATAACCACACTTAAGCAGGGCCTGTTTAATGTGGGATCTCTCCCCTTCCCCGGCCGCTGTGTCGGTGGGGACGTTGTCAGCTCGGTGGTCCGGCGTCCTGATGACTCCTAGTTTGTGCTCCAGTGGATGATGAGAGTCGGTGGTCGGTGAAATGTGGTACATCCTGAGATTCAATTTCAACCCAGGTGTTGTCTCCAAATCTGAAACAATCCCAGATAGCAAACTTGCTGTGGCCCGGACCCGTCCCTCACCCGACACTTTCATCCGGCCCACATACCACATCAAATGATGGCACTTGGGCGGTCCACTCCTGTTTGCCAGATCTGGGCCAGAACCAAGCCATAGCAATGCTGCATGTGCCACATATTTGCCAAAGGTGGCCCATATTTGTGTTGTGATATTTGGGCCATATTCACCATTTACCACACGGGCCACTTCAGGGTCACATCCAGACCACATGTTGCCCAGAGCACTGCGCCTTTGCCAGAAAAGATCCACATGTGATTTGCATATTTGGGCCATATTTGCTATTATACATGTGGGCCACTTCAGGCTCACATCTGTTTTGTCAGGGCCAGAAGAAGACCATCAGTGCCGCAACATTGCCTGAAATGGCCCACATCCGGACGTTGTCTGGGATGGCTAGGTGGGTCCCTGGATAGGACATCAGAGCCTCTTTTCCACTTCCTCCACAAACAAGGTGGCCACTAGAGGTGAGACTGGGGAACCCATAGCACACCCACGCCTCTGCCTGTAGTACTGCCCCCTGTATGTGAAGTACGTGGACTGAAGACACAGCTTCAGGAGCAGACACACTTGGCCAGTGTTAAGGGTGGTCCTGTTGCTAAGGGTGGGGTCGTTTTGTAATTTCATACGGACTACCTCCACCGCTTCATCAACAGGAACGCACGTGAAGAGACGTAACATCAAAAGAGCGAGGACTCAAAGAGGCCTTCTATGTGAAAAGGGAATGACCATCCCTGAACCGGGGGGGGGGGGGGGCTAAGAGTATGTATGTCTGTCTTACAATGCTGTGATTGCAACAATCCCCACCCTCTGTGAATAGTAGACACGGCCACTGTAGCTGTAGTTCATGGTTACGGCAATCTGCATGTGAAACCGGTCGTTGTGGGTCTGTAACCGTGGGCTGGTGTAGGTGCGGCAAATGTGTAATCTGTGATATTGGGCTATGCAAATAACATTGACTTGACCAGGTGGAGGGAGCTAGCAGCATGCGGCTAGTTAGCTAGAGCCCCGGGATAGCTGCTTAGCTCTGAGTGGACAGACAACGTGATGGGGACTATAAACTGCTACTTTATTCTATCATACATAACATGGACCACACGATGCCAGGGCTCCACGGCACGACGCCCACCGGTCCTACACGAGCAGTAACACACAGAAACCACCACCTGCACCACCGCCTTGCTTACGGCCACAGCTCCTTCTTATGGACGCCGTCCGAAGCAGCACCGAGAACGGCTCCACGCTGGGTCTTCTTCTTCTTCTTCTTCTTCTTCTTCTTCTTCTTGTCTCGGTTTACTGGCGGATTGCAAACAACATTAAGGTGCATACCGCCACCCACTGTCCAAGAGTGTGTAACACCATGTCATTTTACCATTTAATCCTGTGTGATCCAGTCTTAGTCTTGTTATCATGAGTTCCTCCCTTCTGTTCCTTTCTTTATAGTTCTCTGTTATGACAGGCTTTTGTATTTTGTAATACCCCCTTCCTTTCTGCTCTTCCTCCCAACTTTCCTTCTGCAGTGCCCTGTTTGCTAGTTTATCTGCACACTCATTGCCTTCAGTCCTTCATGTGCTGGTACCCAACACAACTGTACAGCTATACCACCTCGGTGTAGTCTTAGCAGATTATGGTACATTTCTATGATTAAGTCTTCTCTGACAGTTTTTGTTGACTGTATACTTTCCAAGACGGCAACTGAGTCTGTACATATCACCACCCTATCAGGTCTGGCCTCTTCAACCCACTGTGGCCCAATAATGACTGCCACTATTTCTGCTGTATAGACTGATCACTGGTCAGATATTCTTTTGGAAATAGACATAACCCAGGGACGGACACACCAATTCCCACACACCCCTGTTTGCTCTTGGAACAATCTGTGTAGATTTTGAGATAACTGTGATAACTATTACTCGGGTACACACTTGTTTTAACTCCCACTTCATTCATTCACCATTCTCTTTCTTTTCCAGAATACTCGTGTCTGTCTTTACTTCTGGGAACAACTAAGGGGGTACGCTGCTAAATGGGGTGGACCTGGTGAACTCTAAGGCCTCCGTTCCATATGTCCTCACTCTTTCGTCTCTTGCCCATCCAAACCCATACCTCTGGAACTTGGAGTATTCCCAACAATCCTGTAACGTCTTCTCTGTTAGGTTTCCTTCCCCACTTCCTTTTAACCTGACTAGGTTTTCTTCCCCACTTCCTTTTAACCTGACCCAATATGCAAGTGTGAGTTTCTCTCTTCTGAACTGCAGTGGTGTCTCTCCTGCTTCTGTTACTACTGCATTACTGGGGCTGACTAAATGGCTCCTATACATATCCGTAGTGCTCTACACTGTAGTCTATCCACTTTCTGCAACGACGTCTTTGCTGCCGCTCCATATGCTATACAACATAGTCTAGTCTAGTGCGTCACAACAAAACAAAAGGAGGAGCCACCCTGTGGCGCTACTTGGCATTGCAGCACTACTACATTTATATTTACCGGACTGTTACAGGTCGTTATTCTACTGTATTGTTTATAAGGGTGGGGTACCTGCAGTCAGTCGAGACTGAGGAGGTCACTTAGAGGATGGTGAAACGTTTCTACCAATAAACGCTGTGCCCAGATGAACTGATTCAACTTTCTGGGAACTGATAACTTCCTGCATCATCTCATACATGAATGGGCCCGTCAGTACCTCTCTTATGGGGCACTCCTGAGAAAGACGCTCCTGCAGTTCTTTCTGCAGCTCCTTGCGGGTTCCCAGAGACTGCTGCACACGCAAGAAATCAGCCAGCTCCTTCAGGCCAGCCTCAGTGAAGTACTTAGAAAAGTGCTCCACAGTCTGCTTGTTGGCAGGAAACAGCTCCTGAAATCATAATCAAACTGAGAGGTAAACTCTTTTTCATATTACAGCAAATCTTGGAAATTGTTTGACATTGGACACTAAATGGCCTAAAATAAATGTTGGGATCATCTTGATAAAACTCTGCAAATAGGCTGCCACCCCCCCCCCCAAATCGAAATGAATTTAACCATGTGACTCTCCCTCTGGCTGTTTGAAAGCATTTAAACATGCAGAATATTTAAATATGCAGAATCTGTCCCGTACAAGTACTAAAATATGCTGTGCTCCACCTCAGTAAGGTACAACACAGCTCGACTTATACAAAAGTTAGTTAGAGCTCCCCCCATAGCAGCAAATATAGTTAGAACCATCAAACACAGAGGATGGCAGGTAAACACAGAGGATGGCAGGTAAACACAACAACATGGATGGTCCACCCACATACAAATAAGCAGCAATCAGTGTAAGTTCATTAGTGGGCTGGGAATTCCTAAGGAAAGTATTTCTACAGAAGGCAAGGGAGCCATTGTGTGGGTGGTTATCTCATGTGATGCATCGTGTCTATACACCTATGCCTCCTGGGGGAGATGTTTGTGAGCAAGAGGGTCCATTTCTTACCAACAGTCGTTTATCCAGGTTAGCCTTCCTCAGAGCGGAGGTTACAGAGTTGGCATCTTTCTCTGCTATCCATGCCTTGAACATCTTCACAGCAAAGGATGCAGAAATACCTGCAAGATAGTATTCACCACAACGTGCTTGAAGTTCTCATGTGATATAAATACTGGATGACATTACAGATGAATTGTGATTAATAGGGGTGTAAGAAAATATCGATACACTCGAGCATCGCGATATTGTCTTTTGTGATACTGTATCGATCCTCAAAACCACTATATCGATTTTTAATTGTTTACATGTAAAGGTACGTGACAAACATGTTGTGTTGTGTTTGAACCCACGACCGCTAGAGAACAGTGTTGTAATCTATCTTCAGCCATTTGACTCTTCCACTCCAATACAACAACGTAAACTGAGACAGGAAGTAGCATAAGCACAAAGAACACAGGCCTATGAAACCACAATATATCACCTTTCTTATAGTATCACAATATATCACCTTTCTTACAGTATCACAATATATCACCTGTCTTACAGCATCACAATATATCACCTTTCTTATAGTATCACAATATGTCACCTTTCTAACAGCATCACAATATATCACCTTTCTAACAGTATCACAATATATCACCTTTCTAACAGCATCACAATATATCACCTTTCTAACAGCATCACAATATAGCACCTTTCTTACGGTATCACAATATATCACCTTTCTAACAGTATCACAATATAGCACCTTTCTTACAGTATCACAATATAGCACCTTTCTTACAGTATCACAATATATCACCTTTCTAACAGTATCATAATATATCACCTTTCTAACAGTATCACAATATAGCACCTTTCTTACAGTATCACAATATATCACCTTTCTAACAGTATCACAATATAGCACCTTTTTTACAGTATCACAATATAGCACCTTTCTAACAGCATCACAATATAGCACCTTTCTTACAGCATCACAATATATCACCTTTCTTACAGTATCACAATATATCACCTTTCTAACAGCATCACAATATATCACCTTTCTAACTGTATCACAATATATCACCTTTCTAACAGCATCACAATATATCACCTTTCTTACAGTATCACAACTATCACCTTTCTTACAGTATCACAATATAGCACCTTTCTTACAGTATCACAATATATCACCTTTCTAACAGTATCACAATATATCACCTTTCTTACAGTATCACAATATATCACCTTTCTAACAGTATCACAATATATCACCTTTCTAACAGTATCACAATATAGCACCTTTCTTACAGTATCACAATATAGCACCTTTCTAACAGTATCACAATATAGCACCTTTCTTACAGTATCACAATATAGCACCTTTCTAACAGTATCACAATATAGCACCTTTCTTACAGTATCACAATATAGCACCTTTCTTACGGTATCACAATATATCACCTTTCTAACAGTATCACAATATAGCACCTTTCTTACAGTATCACAATATAGCACCTTTCTTAAAGTATCACAATATATCACCTTTCTAACAGTATCATAATATATCACCTTTCTAACAGTATCACAATATAGCACCTTTCTTACAGTATCACAATATAGCACCTTTCTAACAGTATCACAATATAGCACCTTTTTTACAGTATCACAATATAGCACCTTTCTAACAGCATCACAATATAGCACCTTTCTTACAGCATCACAATATATCACCTTTCTTATAGTATCACAATATGTCACCTTTCTAACAGCATCACAATATATCACCTTTCTAACAGTATCACAATATATCACCTTTCTAACAGCATCACAATATATCACCTTTCTAACAGCATCACAATATATCACCTTTCTTACAGTATCACAACTATCACCTTTCTTACAGTATCACAATATAGCACCTTTCTTACAGTATCACAATATATCACCTTTCTAACAGTATCACAATATATCACCTTTCTTACAGTATCACAATATATCACCTTTCTAACAGTATCACAATATATCACCTTTCTAACAGTATCACAATATAGCACCTTTCTTACAGTATCACAATATAGCACCTTTCTAACAGTATCACAATATAGCACCTTTCTTACAGTATCACAATATAGCACCTTTCTAACAGTATCACAATATAGCACCTTTCTTACAGTATCACAATATAGCACCTTTCTTACGGTATCACAATATATCACCTTTCTAACAGTATCACAATATAGCACCTTTCTTACAGTATCACAATATAGCACCTTTCTTACAGTATCACAATATATCACCTTTCTAACAGTATCATAATATATCACCTTTCTAACAGTATCACAATATAGCACCTTTCTTACAGTATCACAATATAGCACCTTTCTAACAGTATCACAATATAGCACCTTTTTTACAGTATCACAATATAGCACCTTTCTAACAGCATCACAATATAGCACCTTTCTTACAGCATCACAATATATCACCTTTCTAACAGCATCACAATATAGCACCTTTCTAACAGTATCACAATATAGCACCTTTCTTACAGTATCACAATATTGCACCTTTCTAACAGTATCACAATATAGCACCTTTCTTACAGTATCACAATATAGCACCTTTCTTACAGCATCACAATATATCACCTTTCTAACAGCATCACAATATATCACCTTTCTTACAGTATCACAACTATCACCTTTCTTACAGTATCACAATATATCACCTTTCTTACAGTATCACAATATATCACCTTTCTTACAGTATCACAATATAGCACCTTTCTAACAGTATCACAATATAGCACCTTTCTTACAGTATCACAATATAGCACCTTTCTTACAGTATCGCGATATATCACCTTTCTTACAGTATCACAATATATCACCTTTCTTACAGTATCACAACTATCACCTTTCTTACAGTATCACAATATAGCACCTTTCTTACAGTATCACAATATAGCACCTTTCTAACAGTATCACAATATAGCACCTTTCTTACAGTATCACAATATAGCACCTTTCTAACAGTATCACAATATAGCACCTTTCTTACAGTATCGCGATATATCACCTTTCTTACAGTATCACAATATATCACCTTTCTTACAGTATCACAATATATCACCTTTCTAACAGCATCACAATATATCACCTTTCTTACAGTATCACAATATATCACCTTTCTTACAGTATCACAATATATCACCTTTCTTACAGTATCACAATATATCACCTTTCTTACAGTATCACAACTATCACCTTTCTTACAGTATCACAATATAGCACCTTTCTAACAGTATCACAATATAGCACCTTTCTTACAGTATCGCGATATATCACCATATATTGAATCATACCCCCTGTATCATGACACGTATGGTCTTACCAGATTCCCGCCAGTACACAGCCCTAGTGATTACAGGGAAGGGCTATCTGACCACATGTAGACTAAAGACAAAGGTACCTTCTTTGACAATGTTGTCACTGAAGAGGCTAGTGAGGATAGGAGGGTTCAGCCCTGTGTTGGCCAACAAGATGCCGGTCAAGATGGCCAGCTTGGTCTGCTCCGACTCACTGAAGGCCTTCAAGAAGAGCAGCAGCTACACCAGAAACAACACATACGTCATGGATGACGAAGCACGAGGTACGGCAAGCCGCTTTACCTTTTTAATCCTCTATTTCGAAAAATTCAAACATGTAAAATCTCTATTTCAACATGTTATTAGATGTCGAAACTGAATTCTTACTAGTGAAAATTTAATTAATACACATCAAAAATGTTCTTACATGTACAAAGAAAACCTTTTATTTCTACATGTAAGAACACAAATTTTACATGTAATAATTAATTACATTTTCACTGGAAAGAATTCAATCACAACATGTAATATTTCCAATTTTAACTTGTTGAAACAGAGGCTTTACATGTAAGAATTAAAGCAATACATCTAAAAATGATTCCCCCAGTGAAATGAAACGGTGAAAAGTCATCATTTCTTACCCTTGAAAGTTGAATTTTCACCTGAAAAAATGTAATTCTTACAAGTACAAATTCTGTTTTGAGATACTAAAATATAATTTTTCCCTGTGAAATTTCCATTTGTACCAACATGCTCCAACATGTCCAAAACAGTGGATTAAAAGCTAAAGCGGCTTGCTGCACATGAGGCGACAACTAGAGATGACTATGATTAGTGAACTGCTGTGCGACATTGCCGTGTGTTCACAGGCACGACTAGTCACCATTCTAACTTTGTGAGAACTTCACCTTTTTGATTTCCTCCTCAAAGGCCTTCTCGAGATATTTGTATCTCCTGATGAGCTTATTGAAAACCTGCCATTGCAAAATGAGAATATTGAAAAAATTAGTCCGGTTTAGTCATTCCCCCCTTTTTCTCCTCAATTGTACTTGGCCAATCACCCCACTCTTCCGAGCCATCCCGGTCACTGCTCCACCCCCTCTTCCAACCCGGGGAGGGCTGCAGACTACCACATGCCTCCTCCGATACACGTGGAGTCACCAGCTGCTTCTTTTCACCTGACAGTGAGGAGTTTCGCCAGGGGGAGGATCACACTATTTCTCCTAGTTCCCCCTCCCCCTGAACCGGCGCCCTGACCAACCACAGGAGGTGCTAGTGCAGTAACCACGGGCCTCATTCATCAATACACGTACAAATTTGTTCCTACACAACCACAGATTTTCTTCGCCCTCCAAACTGTCTGCAAGGTAGTAGCCTCGTGGTTATCTGTAATCCCTTCCCCCTAACATCGATTGTCTACCTTTTGCAATGATCAATCAGTCAGGCTTGCAAAGACATCACTGTTAGCCGATTGGTGTCTAAATTCAGGGGTTAGCCAGGGTCTACACTTGCTGCCAGACAAACCTCAGGGCTAAAAAAGCCCACGGGTGGGTAAGCGCAAATTTGTACGTATGAACGATTGATGAATGAGGCCCCAGGACACATACCCACATCCGGCTTCCCACCCGCAGACAATTGTGTCTGTAGGGACTCCCGACCAAGCCGGAGATAACACGGGGATTTGAACCGGCGTTCCCCGTACTGGTAGGCAATGGAATAGACTGCTATGCTACCCGGATGCCCCTGGTTAAGTCATTTTATAAGTAGAGTTCTCCACATCAAGTGACCAGAAGATTGAAGTGTCCCTGCACATCTGAACCCCCTCTTGCTACGACGAGCTGGGGGTTGCTGTTGGCGGTGTGGTCTGGGGTCTACCTGAGCATGGAGGCGTAGAGCAGCATGACTCTCCTCCGTGGTGAACACACAGTGGGCCGTCACCTTACTCTTGTCACCCTCATCGATGCGCGTCCCTCCAGGAGCTGTTAACAGTGAATGTGGGATTAAAGGTTAACCTTGACTCATAAACGACACATAACATGGGGTTTAGATATCTTACATTTAACCGCTCTGCAGTGTTTGTCCATTTTTGTAACACTGGAGCTTAAAGTGTTGTTAATTGGTCCACTTGTAACAGTAAATACATGTAGCTGATGTGCCACTGTGGGACTTGATTTGCTGTAACCCTTTTTGTTTCCTCTTGTCGATGGTTGATGACCTGATCACCAGTAGATACCTTCCCTTTCAAGCTGTAAAATGTTCTGCTAGTGAGCCATCACTAAACCTCATTTCACTAATATGTGATTCGATAAGAAATATACGTACAATTCAAATACGTTTTTTTCATGCCCCCAGTCATGACAGTCTTTAGCTGTTTCAGTCAAACGACAACATGTGGGCCTCCACTTCAGCCTGCTACCATCTCTATCCTTACTGTTCTCCACTTCAGCCTGCTACCACCTCTATCCTTACTGTTCTCCACTTCAGCTTCCTACCACCTCTATCCTTACTGTTCTCCACTTCAGCCTGCTACCACCTCTATTCTTCATGTTCCCCACTTCAGCTTCCTACCACCTCTATCCTTACTGTTCTCCACTTCAGCCTGCTACCACCTCTATCCTTACTGTTCTCCACTTCAACCTGCTACCACCTCTATCCTTACTGTTCTCCACTTCAGCTTCCTACCACCTCTATCCTTACTGTTCTCCACTTCAGCCTGCTACCATCTCTATCCTTACTGTTCTCCACTTCAGCCTGCTACCACCTCTATCCTTACTGTTCTCCACTTCAACCTGCTACCACCTCTATCCTTACTGTTCTCCACTTCAGCCTGCTACCATCTCTATCCTTACTGTTCTCCACTTCAGCCTGCTACCACCTCTATCCTTACTGTTCTCCACTTCAGCTTCTTACCACCTCTATCCTTACTGTTCTCCACTTCAGCTTCCTACCACCTCTATCCTTACTGTTCTCCACTTCAGCTTCCTACCACCTCTATCCTTACTGTTCTCCACTTCAGCCTGCTACCATCTCTATCCTTACTGTTCTCCACTTCAGCCTGCTACCATCTCTATCCTTACTGTTCTCCACTTCAGCTTCTTACCACCTCTATCCTTACTGTTCTCCACTTCAGCTTCCTACCACCTCTATCCTTACTGTTCTCCACTTCAGCCTGCTACCACCTCTATCCTTACTGTTCTCCACTTCAGCCTGCTACCACCTCTATCCTTACTGTTCTCCACTTCAGCTTCCTACCACCTCTATCCTTACTGTTCTCCACTTCAGCTTCCTACCACCTCTATCCTTACTGTTCTCCACTTCAGCCTGCTACCACCTCTATCCTTACTGTTCTCCACTTCAGCCTGCTTCCACCTCTATCCTTCCTGTTCTCCACTTCAGCCTGCTACCATCTCTATCCTTACTGTTCTCCACTTCAGCTTCCTACCACCTCTATCCTTACTGTTCTCCACTTCAGCCCGCTACCACCTCTATCCTTACTGTTCTCCACTTCAACCTGCTACCACCTCTATCCTTACTGTTCTCCACTTCAGCCTGCTACCACCTCTATCCTTACTGTTCTCCACTTCAGCCTGCTACCACCTCTATCCTTACTGTTCTCCACTTCAGCCTGCTACCATCTCTATCCTTACTGTTCTCCACTTCAGCTTCCTACCACCTCTATCCTTACTGTTCTCCACTTCAGCCCGCTACCACCTCTATCCTTACTGTTCTCCACTTCAACCTGCTACCACCTCTATCCTTACTGTTCTCCACTTCAGCCCGCTACCACCTCTATCCTTACTGTTCTCCACTTCAGCCTGCTACCACCTCTATCCTTACTGTTCTCCACTTCAGCCCGCTACCACCTCTATCCTTACTGTTCTCCACTTCAGCCTGCTACCATCTCTATCTTTACTGTTCTCCACTTCAGCTTCCTACCACCTCTATTCTTACTGTTCTCCACTTCAGCCTGCTACCTGCTCTATCCTTACTGTTCTCCACTTCAGCTTCCTACCACCTCTATTCTTACTGTTCTCCACTTCAGCCTGCTACCACCTCTATCCTTACTGTTCTCCACTTCAGCTTCCTACCACCTCTATCCTTACTGTTCTCCACTTCAGCTTCCTACCACCTCTATCCTTACTGTTCTCCACTTCAGCTTCCTACCACCTATCCTTACTGTTCTCCACTTCAGCCTGCTACCACCTCTATCCTTACTGTTCTCCACTTCAGCCTGCTACCACCTCTATCCTTACTGTTCTCCACTTCAGCCTGCTACCACCTCTATCCTTACTGTTCTCCACTTCAGCCTGCTACCACCTCTATCCTTACTGTTCTCCGCTTCAGCTTCCTACCACCTCTATCCTTACTGTTCTCCACTTCAGCTTTCTACCACCTCTTTCCTTACTGTTCTCCACTTCAGCTTCCTACCACCTCTATCCTTACTGTTCTCCACTTCAGCCTACTACCACCTCTATCCTTACTGTTCTCCACTTCAGCCTGCTTCCACCTCTATGCTTCCTGTTCTCCACTTCAGCTTCCTACCATCTCTATCCCTACTGTTCTCCACTTCAGCCTGTTACCACCTCTATCCTTACTGTTCTCCAATTCAGCCTGCTACCACCTCTATCCTTACTGTTCATCACTTCAGCCTGCTACCATCTCTATCCTTACTGTTCTCCACTTCAGCTTCCTACCACCTCTATCCTTACTGTTCTCCACTTCAGCTTCCTACCACCTCTATCCTTACTGTTCTCCACTTCAACCTGCTACCACCTCTATCCTTACTGTTCTCCACTTCAGCCTGCTACCACCTCTATCCTTACTGTTCTCCACTTCAGCCTGCTACCATCTCTATTCTTACTGTTCTCCACTTCAGCCTCCTACCACCTCTATTCTTACTGTTCTCCACTTCAGCCTGCTACCACCTCTATCCTTACTGTTCTCCACTTCAGCTTCCTACCAGCTCTATTCTTACTGTTCTCCACTTCAGCCTGCTACCACCTCTATCCTTACTGTTCTCCACTTCAGCTTCCTACCACCTCTATCCTTACTGTTCTCCACTTCAGCTTTCTACCACCTCTTTCCTTACTGTTCTCCACTTCAGCTTCCTACCACCTCTATCCTTACTGTTCTCCACTTCAGCTTCCTACCATCTCTATCCCTACTGTTCTCCACTTCAGCTTCCTACCACCTCTATCCTTACTGTTCTCCACTTCAGCTTCCTACCACCTCTATCCTTACTGTTCTCCACTTCAACCTGCTACCACCTCTATCCTTACTGTTCTCCAGCCATGATGTGCAGACAGCAGTTTAAAGGTAAAAAGTTAAGGAAAGAAACCAACACCAGAAGTACATTTTCACAAACCAGGAACGTGACTTGGTGTTTCGCTCAAACCTTTTTTGTTTCTTTTTTTTTGCGCAACAATTTTTATATAAATAACTGTATAAGAATAGTGCCAATGTCAGGTAAATCTTAACAAAGTATATTTGTACATTCCAACAGGAAAAAAGCTGCACTGATTGTAGTTTTATCTGTTGTTGGAGCCGTAATTTACTATACTCTCACTTGACCCAGTGTACCACTCTAAGACAATGTTATTACCACTGTGATTATCTCTACCAAATATGTAGTTTTATATCTGGTGTTTTTTGAGTTTAAAGATTTTTTAAGCAGTTGAAGAAGGAAGACTGTTGTGTGGAGTTCAGGCAGGAGGTAAGACAGGCACTGGGTGGTAGTGAAGAGTTGCTGGATGGCTGGGCAACCACTGCAGAAATAGTGAGGGAGACAGCTAGGAAGGTACTTGGTGTGTCACCAGGACAGAGGAAGGAAGACAAGGACACTTGGTGGTGGAATGAGGAAGTACAGCAAAGTATACAGAGGAAGAGGTTGGTAAAGAGGAAGTGGGATAGTAAGAGAGATGAAGAAAGTAGACAGGACTACAAGGAGAGGCAGCGTAAAGCAAAGAGAGAGGTGGCAAAGGCAAAGGAAAAGGTGTATGGTGAGTTGTACGACAGGTTAGACACTAAGGAAGGAGAAAAGGACTTGTACCGATTGGCTAGACAGAGGGACCGAGCTGCAAAGGATGTGCAGCAAGTTAGGGCGATCAAGGATAGAGATGGAAATGTGCTGACAAGCGAGGAGAGTGTGCTGAGAAGGTGGAAGGAATACTTTGAGGGGCTGATGAATGAAGAAAATGAGAGAGAGAGAAGGTTGGATGATGTAGGGATAGTGAATCAGGAAGTTCAGCGGATTAGCAAGGAGGAAGTAAGGGCAGCTATGAAGAGGATGAAGAGTGGAAAGGCAGTTGGTCCTGATGACATACCTGTGGAGGCATGGAGATGTTTAGGAGAGATGGCAGTAGAGTTTTTAACTAGATTGTTTAACACAATCCTGGAAAGTGAGAGGATGCATGAGGAGTGGTGAAGAAGCATACCGGTACCGATTTTCAAGAACAAGGGCGATGTGCAGAACTGTAGCAACTACAGAGATATAAAGTTGATCAGCCACAGCATGAAGATTTGGGAAAGATTAATAGAAGCTAGGTTAAGAGGAGAGGTGATGATCAGCGAGCAGCAGTATGGGTTCATGCCATGAAAGAGCACCACAGATGCGATGTTTGCTTTGAGAATGTTGACGGAGAAGTGAGAGAGGAGGTGTGGTATTGTATGATGAAGTCGGGAGTGGCAGAGAAGTATGTAGGAGTGGTGCAGGATATGTATGAGGGAAGTGTGACAGTGGTGAGGTGTGCGGTTGGAATGACAGATGGGTTCAAGGTGGAGGTGGGATTATATCAAGGATCGGCTCTGAGCCCTTTCTTGTTTACAATGGTGATGGACAGGTTGACGGATGATATCAGGCAGGAGTCTCCATAGACGATGATGTTCGTGGATGATATTGTGATCTGTAGTGAGAGTAGAGTGCAGGTGGAGGAGAGCCTGGAGAGGTGGAGGTATGCACTGGAGAGAAGAGGAATGAAAGTCAGTAGGAGCAAGACGGAATACCTATGCGTGAACGAGAGGGAGGACAGTGGAATGGTCAGGATGCAAGGAGTGGAGGTGATGAAGGTGGATGAGTTTAAATACTTGGGGTCAACTGTCCAAAGTAATGGGGAGTGCAGGAGAGAGGTGAAGAAGAGAGTGCAGGCAGGGTGGAGTGGGTGGAGAAGAGTGTCAGGAGTGATTTGTGACAGAAGGGTACCAGCAAGAGTTAAAGGGAAGGTTTACAAGATGGTAGTGAGACCAGCTATGTTGTATGGTCTGGAGACAGTGGCACTGATGAAAAGACAGGAGGTGGAGCTGGAGGTGGCAGAGATGAAGATGATAAGATTTTCATCGGGAGTGATGAAGAAGGACAGGATTAGGAACGAGTATATTAGAGGGACAGCTCAGGTTGGACGGTTTGGAGACAAAGCAAGAGAGGCGATATTGAGATGGTTTGGACATGTGTGGAGGAGAGATGCTGGGTATACTGGGAGAAGGATGCTGAATATGGAGCTGCCAGGGAAGAGGAGAAGAGGAAGGCCAAAGAGGAGGTTTATGGATGTGGTGAGGGAGGACATGCAGGTGGTTGGTGTGACTGAGGAAGATGCAGAGGACAGGAAGAGATGGAAACGGATGATCTGCTGTGGCGACCCCTAACGGGAGCAGCCGAAAGTAGTAGTAGTAGTAGTAGTAGTAGTAGAACATGAAGCAGAGAAGGAAGTGAAGCAATCTGATGTGAAGGATTTCCTTAAACTTTCTCCAAAATGTAAAGAATTCAGGTTCAACATAGAATTGACAATAATTGAAAAACAGCACAGCTAATATGATAATCTAGATAGATATGCCAGAAAAGTTGAATGAGTTCATCTGGACATAAAGTTTAGTGGGAAACGTTTCGTCACTCATCTAAGTGACCTCTTCAGTCTCAACTGTGACTGCAGGTATCCCACCCTTATAAACAATACAGCTGCATAACAACCGAAATGGGTGATCTAACACCGGTTTCATGTGCACATGCCGTGACCATTAATTAGCGTTACATAACCACGTGTACTATTCTCAGAGGATTGGGGTATAGCAGTAATCAAAGCCGAGACTGACAAAGTCGCTTAGATGAGTGCTGAAATATTTTCCCATCAAACTTTGTGTCCAAACGAGCTGGATCAAATTTTCTGAGGTTTCTACACCTGGATTATTGAGTGTGTATCAAAACTAGATAGACATGGATTTCAACGATCCCTCCATATTACCCACAACTTGTTCTTGCCATTAAAATGTCATCCCGGTCGATAATAATGGTTAGACAGCTCAAATGTAAGACAAGCCCTCTGCAGTGAGTGGACAGGAGGCGATATCTCTGATTTTGGAGAATTACTATATTATTCTGGCAAAGCCAGTCCTGATCTCCTTGTCCTTGTGTGAGTGAACAGCACCTCTTGGATATGGCTGATCTGTCATTCAGACAGGACAGTTCAGGACTACATGGACGCTGCTGCAGAACGGAGCAGGCTTTTACAACATCTGCTACCCCAACCCTGCTCCCTGTGTCCCTCCCTACAGAAGGTGTAGCTTGTGGTAAAAAGGTTCGCGTACCCTCCAGCTATCCAGACAGAGATTTTGATTCATCTGAGTCACATGCAGCCATCAGTGATTAACAGAACCAGTCCAGACAGTTACAAATAAACTCACCAAGCATGCTTCCTGCAATAAGGATGTCAAAGAGTGTGTCGGCATAGCGTCGGTAGTCCAGCCGCGAGCCTGCCACATCTAGAAACTTGGCTACAGCATCCAGATCCCCGCCTGCTTCATTGAGGCCCACAACAATTGTGTCTCGGAAAACTGTGGGCTCGAACTTCTCTTTTTCATCTGGAGAGAGGAGAGAAGGAGGTATTCACGTCGGTGCCATTAACATCCCCGATAAAGCTGCTGTAGACTCATGCAAAAGTGCCGCAGCTGCTAATCCAAAACCGAACACCAGGAACAGGCACGATGGTCAAGTTGATGTTCGGACACTTGTGTGCTTATTGTGACCTGTAAGACAGAACCGTGTCTGTGTGGGACAGGGTTAAGCTTCTCTGCCTAATCCATTGAAGATTTTTTCCCTCACAAAGCCAGCATAGTTAATTCCTCCTAATAGACTTTGTATTAAGTAAAATGAGACTAATTGGTCCTGTTCTCGTATGCAGG
This sequence comes from Lampris incognitus, assembly GCF_029633865.1. NCBI lineage: Eukaryota > Metazoa > Chordata > Actinopteri > Lampriformes > Lampridae > Lampris > Lampris incognitus. Next base: position 5,688,442 of record NC_079228.1, read on the forward strand.
TGGACTGCATTTGGCATGACGTCTCGCTTGAATGTATTATTTTCAAAAGGGAAAGTCATCAGAATAAATTTCTTGATTCAATCAAATAATATCCAACCCTGGATCTTTTTTTGCTGAAGCTGAACTAATTTGTTCTTCTCTTTGTCCCTACGGACACCCACTTCTTCCATTCTCAGTGGAGGAGTTTGAGTTCTGCAGCAGCTACGCCAGCCAGCAACTCCCCATCACTGACACTTTCACCGGACATGCTAGGACCATGATGGCATCTGGAAGATTGAGGGCTCACACCACCACATTAGACACCACACTAGACACCGCACTAGACACCACATTAGACCCAACACTAAATACCACACTAGACACCACATTAGACACCACACTAGACACCACACTAGACACCACATTAGACACCACACTAGACACCACACTAGACACCACATTAGACACCATACTAGACACCACATTAGACACCACACTAGACACCACATTAGACACCACACTAGACACCACATTAGACACCACACTAGACACCACATTAGACACCACATTATACACCACACTAGACACCACACTAGACACCACATTAGATACCACACTAGACACCACACTAGATGCCACATTAGATACCACACTAGACACCACATTAGACACCACACTGGACATCATTTTAGACACCACACTAGACACCACAGTAGACACCACACTAGACACCACACTGGACACCACACTAGTCACCACACTAAACACCACAGAGTAGTTTACATGTGTGGTTTAAATGTGTGGTTTACATTTGTAGTTTACATGTGTGGTTTACATTTGTAGTTTACATGTGTAGCTTACATGTGTAGCTTACATGTGTGGTTTACATGTGTGGTTTATATGTGTGGTTTACATGTGTGGTTTACATGTGTGGTTTAAATGCGTGGTTTACATGTGTAGCTTACATGTGTAGCTTACATGTGTGGTTTACATGTGTGGTTTACATGTGTGGTTTACATGTGTAGTTTACATGTGTAGCTTACATGTGTGGTTTACATGTGTGGTTTAAATGCGTGGTTTACATGTGTAGCTTACATGTGTGGTTTACATGTGTGGTTTAAATGTGTGGTTTACATTTGTAGTTTACATGTGTGGTTTACATTTGTGGTTTACATGTGTAGCTTACATGTGTGGTTTACATTTGTGGTTTACATGTGTAGTTTACATGTGTGGTTTACATTTGTAGTTTACATGTGTAGCTTACATGTGTGGTTTACATGTGTGGTTTACATGTGTGGTTTACATGTGTGGTTTACATGTGTAGCTTACATGTGTGGTTTACATGTGTGGTTTAAATGTGTGGTTTAAATGCGTGGTTTACATGTGTAGCTTACATGTGTGGTTTACATTTGTAGTTTACATGTGTAGCTTACATGTGTGTTTTACATGTGTGGTTTACATGTGTGGTTTACACGTGTAGCTTGCATGTGTGGTTTACATGTGTGTTCTAAATGCGTGGTTTACATGTGTGGTTTACATGTGTAGCTTACATGTGTGGTTTACATGTGTGTTTTAAATGCGTGGTTTACATGTGGGGTTAACACGTGTAGCTTGCATGTGTGGTTTACATGTGTAGCTTGCATGTGTGGTTTACATGTGTGGTTTACATGTGTAGCTTGCATGTGTGGTTCACATGTGTGGTTTACATGTGTGATTTACATGTGTGGTTTACATGTGTAGCTTACATGTGTGGCTTACATGTGTGGTTTACATGTGTGGTTTACATGTGTAGCTTGCATGTGTGGTTTACATGTGTGGTTTACATGTGTAGCTTACATGTGTGGTTTAAATGCTTGGTTTACATGTGTGGTTTAAATGCTAGGTTTACATGTGTGGTTTAAATGCTTGGTTTACATGTGTGGTTTACATGTGTGGTCTACATGTGTGGTTTACATGTGTAGCTTACATGTGTGGTTTACATGCTTGGTTTACATGTGTGGTTTACATGTGTGGTTTACATGTGTAGCTTGCATGTGTGGTTTACATGTGTGGTTTACATGTGTAGCTTACATGTGTGGTTTAAATGCTTGGTTTACATGTGTGGTTTACATGTGTAGCTCACATGTGTGGTTTACATGTGTGGTTTACATGTGGAGCTTACATGTGTGATTTAAATGCTTGGTTTACATGTGTGGTTTACATGTGTAGATTGCATGTGTGGTTTACATGTGTGGTTTACATGTGTGGTTTGAATGCTTGGTTTAAATGTGTGGTTTAAATGCGTGGTTTACACGTGTAGCTTGCATGTGCGGTTTACATGTGTGGTTTACATGTGTGGTTTACATGTGTAGCTTGCATGTGTGGTTTACATGTGTGGTTTACATGTGTGGTTTACATGTGTGATTTACATGTGTGGTTTACATGTGTAGCTTGCATGTGTGATTTACATGTGTGATTTACATGTGTAGCTTGCATGTGTGGTTTACATGTGTGGTTCACATGTGTGATTTACATGTGTGGTTTACCCGTGTGGTTTAAATGTGTGGTTTACATGTGTGGTTTACATGTGTAACTTAAATGTGTGGTTTACATGTGTAGCTTACATGTGTGGTTTACATGTGTAGCTTACATGTGTGGTTTACATGTGTGGTTTAAATGTGTGGTTTACATGTGCGGTTTACATGTGTAGCTTAAATGTGCGGTTTACATGTGTGGTTTACATGTGTGGTTTACATGTGTAGCTTGCATGTGTGGTTTACATGTGTGATTTACATGTGTGGTTTACATGTGTGGTTTACATGTGTAGCTTGCATGTGTGGTTTACATGTGTGATTTACATGTGTGGTTTACATGTGTGGTTTACATGTGTGATTTACATGTGTGGTTTACATGTGTGATTTACATGTGTAGCTTGCATGTGTGGTTTACATGTGTGGTTTACATGTGTGGTTTACATGTGTAGCTTGCATGTGTGGTTCACATGTGTGGTTTACATGTGTGGTTTACATGTGTGATTTACATGTGTGGTTTACATGTGTAGCTTGCATGTGTGGTTTACATGTGTAGCTTGTATGTGTGGTTTACATGTGTGGTTTGCATGTGTGGTTTACATGTGTAGCTTGCATGTGTGGTTTACATGTGTAGCTTGCATGTGTGGTTTACATGTGTGGTTTACATGTGTGGTTTACATGTGTAGCTTGCATGTGTGGTTTACATGTGTGGTTTACATGTGTGGTTTACATGTGTGATTTACATGTGTGGTTTACATGTGTAGCTTGCATGTGTGATTTACATGTGTGGTTTACATGTGTAGCTTGCATGTGTGGTTTACATGTGTGGTTCACATGTGTGATTTACATGTGTGGTTTACCCGTGTGGTTTAAATGTGTGGTTTACATGTGTGGTTTACATGTGTAACTTAAATGTGTGGTTTACATGTGTAGCTTACATGTGTGGTTTACATGTGTAGCTTACATGTGTGGTTTACATGTGTGGTTTAAATGTGTGGTTTACATGTGTGGTTTACATGTGTAGCTTAAATGTGTGGTTTACATGTGTAGCTTACATGTGTGGTTTACATGTGTGGTTTACATGTGTAACTTAAATGTGTGGTTTACATGTGTAGCTTACATGTGTGGTTTACATGTGTAGCTTACATGTGTGGTTTACATGTGTGGTTTACATGTGGCTGGTTTGTGTTTTTTTAAGTGTCCTATAATCCTCCAAGAGTCACGCTGCAAGGAAAGCTCAAGAATAATGTGTATTTCTGTGACTACATCTTCTTCTTATTGGCTGATATAGACAGACAGACGGACAGACAGGCAGACGGGCGGGCAGGCGGGTGGGTAGATAGATAGATAGATAGATAGATAGATAGATAGATAGATAGATAGATAGATAGATAGATAGATAGATAGATAGATAGATAGATAGATAGATAGATAGATAGATAGATAGATAGATAGATAGATAGATAGACAGACGGACGGACGGACGGACGGACGGACGGGAGGGCGGGCGGGCGGGCAGGTAGATAGATAGATAGATAAACAGACAGACGGACGGACGGACGGACGGACGGACGGACGGACGGGAGGGCGGGCGGGTAGATAGATAGATAGATAGATAGATAGATAGATAGATAGATAGATAGATAGATAGATAGATAGATAGATAGATAGATAGATAG